>NW_028270179.1:29604300-29905300 GCF_037043375.1 Chiloscyllium plagiosum
TCGTGTTGTTTGCCATTAATTACGCCCCAAACCAGAATACCCAGATTACTACATTTGATGAATATTCAGATATGAAGTAGGAGGCCCTTTAAAATTAATAAAAGAGAAATTGACGAGACCAGTGTCGAAGACCTCACACTTGGATTATATCTCGGAGCTGAGAGAGTGATTAAATCATGAAGTTAAGTTAACTAAACAGCCCCTGAAGAGAGCACAGCACAGAATGAAGCAGGTGGCAAATAGAAAGTTTCAAATTCAGACGTTTACCCAGGGGAATAACGTATTAGCATTGTTACGAGTGGTATGATATCCCTTCGAGGCTTGGTTTAGTGGCCCCTATCAAACTGAAATATTTTTGAGTCAGTTGAATTTTTTGGTAAAAATGTTGGAAGGAAAAATAAAAACTGGATCAGGAATATCATGTTGATATGTATGCCTTTATCATACTCGAGACAATGAACTGGAGAAGCTGAAGCTGGAGAAACTGGCGAAATTGTTTGCAGAATCAGGAATTCAATCCTGATTTCGTGGAGTTTGATTTACCTCAAAATACGTTAATATAAAGTCAGTCCTGGACTATTGGGATAGCTTTGTGAACTATCTGTCTCAGGCGCAAAGAAAACAGTTGAAAAGGTTGTTGCCGCAGTATGCGGTGGGGTACTAAAGAAGGTGAATCACTTGTCAATGGAAAGAAGGAGGCGTACGCGAGGAGAAGAAGTGAAGGCTCAGTTATGAATATGGAAATTTAAAAGACATCAGGAAGGACCTAAAGAAAAAGTTGAGAAGAGCCCGGAGAGAACGTGATACGTCTTTAGAGGGTAGCTTCAAATAGAACCCTAAGGCTTTCTATGTGTACGCTAGGAAAAATAATAAGATTGACTGGAGTAAGATTAAGGCCATTAACGGTCAGTTGTGGGAAGTTATGCTTGGTGTCCGCAGAGATGGGTGAGTTGCTGAATGAATATTCTTTTGACAATATTCACATAGGAAAAGAAAAGCCAATGTTGCCGAGAACAAGACTGAGATACAGGTTATTAAACAATACTTCATTGAGAATCACAAGGAAGAGGTGATTCTGGATAGTGTTAACATAGGTAAGTCCCTTGGGCCAGATAGGATTCATCCGAAGATACTCTGCTAAGCTAGACAGTACATTGCAGAAACTTTCACTTTAATCATTGCATCACCATAGTCTGTACGAACGGTTCCAGAAAACATTTGCCAGATAGCAAACGTTGTCCACTTATTCAAAAAGGTCAGTAGAACAAATGCTGGCTCGTATACACCAGTGAACCGTACTTCTATTGTGGGTAAAATGTTGGAAACGATTATAACATGTGGATTCGTAATAATCTGGAAACGAAAAATTTGATTCAGGACAGTCTATACGATTTTGTGAAGGGTAGGTCGTACCTTACAAAACTTTTTCAGTTCTTTGAGAAGGTGACCAAATAGGTTGATTAGGGTAAAGAGGTTGCTGTCATGCATATGGAATTTCGTAAAGCGTTTGATAAGGTTTCTTCAGCTAGACTATTGCAGAAAATGCAGAAGTATGGATTGAGGATGATTTAGCGTTTTGGATGAGAAATTGGCAAACTGAAAGAAAACAGAGATTGGTGAATGATGGGAAATGTTCATGCTGGAGTTCAGTTACTGGTGGTGTACGAGCGTAAAATGGGTACTACTGATGCTGGAGATTAGAGTCAAGATCGGAGTAGAGTTAGAAAAGCACAGTTGGTCCGGCAGCGTCCGAAGACCATGAAAGTTGATGTTTTGGGCAAAAGCCGTTCATCAGGAATGCGGAGATAAGTCGAAGGTGTTAAGGCTGAGGAGAAGGTAGCCGAGAGTTCAATATGTGATGCAAGTGTTGATAAAGTTGATAGGTCAGAGAGGAGTGTGGAGCGGATAGTTGGGAAGGATCTCTGACCGGTGGGACAGGTCATGAGGACGGTGATGAGCTGGACGTTGGAGCTATAACTGAGGTAAAGTGGGAGCGAGGGGAAATGAGGAAAGTGCTGAATTCTACATTGAGGCAATGGGAATTAAGAGATCACAAGTGGAAGATGAGGCATTCTAACTCCAGGCATCGGGTGGCAACGGAGTGGCGATGCAGGAGGCGCATTACCTACATTTCCTCAGCAAAGTCGAAGGATGAGTTGATGTGTACGGCCACGGGGTGGTGGGGTTGATCGGTGCGGGTGGCCCGGAGATGTTCCCTGACGCGCTCTGCAAGTAGGTGTCCAGACTTTGCAGTGTAAAAGAAACCTCATCAGGAACAATAGATAGCGTAACTGTCGTGTGTGGAAGTGCAGTTGAAGCTTTGCTGAATGTGAATGGCTCCTCTGTGCCGTTCTACGGATGTCAGGGGGGAATTGTGGGCGCCTGTTTAGCAATCCCTGCCGTAGCAGCGGAAATTGCCAGGAGGGGAGGGTGGGCTCTGAAGGGACGTGAACCTGCTCAGCTAGTTGTGCAGGGAAAGGTATTTACTGAAAGGAAAAAGAGGTGTGGAGGGAAGTATTTCTCTGGTGGTGGGGTCCATTTTGTAAATCTTAGCGAGGTTTAAGAAGATTTGTAAGACAGGTTGAGACTCCGGCCATAGGTTTGCTCGCTGGGCTGGAAGGTTCATTTCCAGATGCTTCGTCACCGTACTAAGTAACATCTTCAGTGGCCTCCGGGCGAAGCACAGCTGATGATTTCTGCTTTTTACCATTATTCTTGGGTGTCTTTGGGATGGTGATGTCATTTCCTGCGATGATGTCCTTCCCTGTTCTTTTTGTCATGAGGTGGTAAATAGGGTCGAACTCGATGTGTTTGTTGATACATTACCCCTGACTAATGCACCTAACCGACACATTTCTGAACTCTACGGACAACTTAGCATGGCTAATTCACCTAACTTGAACATCTTTCGGCTGTGGGAGGAAACCAGAGCACCAGGAGGAAACCCACGCAGGCATGGGAAGAATGTGTAAAATCCACACAGACAGTCGCCCAAGGCTGCTATGCTTCTAGGAATTCCCGTGGCTGTCTCTGTTTGGCTTGTCCTACGATGGATGCATTGTCCCAGTTGAAGTGGTGTCCTTCCTTATCTGTTTATACTGTAGAATACTAGTGAGAGATGGTCATGTCGTATTGTGCCTAGTTGATGTTCATGTATCATGCAGGCTAGTATTTTGCCTGTTTGTCCAAAGTTGTGTTTGTTACAGTCCTTCACGGTATTTTGAAATTACATTACTTTTGCTTGTTGACTGTAATGGTTCTTCAAGTTCATCAGCTGCTGTTTTAGTGTGTTGGTGAATTTGTGACTTTCCTCTGCTCTGCGTAGCTCCACTGTGCTTCAGTGTGTATTGGCTCTTTGAAATAATGTTCTGACGCAGCTTCGTTTGTGGATGTAGAGATGATTGCTTCTGTCGTTGAATATTTGGTCGGCACGTGTTGTTTTCCTGTCGACGCTAGTTTGAAGTTCCCCATTGGCTGTTTGCTCTACTGTGACATTTCGGAATGGCAGTTTGTTATTGTTTTCCTCCACGTTGGTGAATTTTATGCCAGTAAGGCTATTATTGATGGTCTTGAAAGTGTCCTCTAATTTGTTTCGTTTAGTGATGTCAAAGGTGTCATCCACGTAGCAGAACCATGGTTTGGGTTGAATTTTTGACAGACCTGTTTGTTCGAATCTCTGCATTACTGCCTCTGCTAAGACCCCTGATATCGGAGATGCCATGGGTGTTCTGTTGGTTTGTCTGGAGGATTTCTTGTTGAATATGAAGTGTGTGGTAATGTATAGAACCACCAGCTTGATTATACTGTCCTTGCTGATGTAGTTAGTGGTGAGTCTTCTAATATTATAGTCTCTGTTTCCTTGGTTAATATTGATTGAAGTAGACAGGACTGTTACATCAAATGTGATCATTATTTTATTCGCTTTTATCTTAGTGTCTTTGATAGTCTTCAGAAATTCTTGGGTGGAGTGGATGGAGTGATGTGAGCCTTCTACTAAGAGTTTTAGTCTTTCGTTTAGTTCCTTGGCCAATCTGTAAATTGGGGTTCCACGTAGTGAGACTATGATTCTGAGGAGTGTCCTGGTTTGTGACATTTGGGTACCTTCTAGAAATGTGGTGTTTTGGATCCCTTTGGTTTCATTCTTTAGACGTCGGTCTTATTTATTTTTCCAGCTTTGAAGTTTCTTTGAGTAGAGTTGCGATTTGGTCCTCTATTTGTGGCGTCGGATCTTTCGCCACTTGTTGGTAAAAGTTGGTATGTGTTCGTAATTTTGACACGGGCTTTCACAGAAGTAGTATATTTTTTAATAGAGTGGGAGGCAGAAAACGAGCATTTAAGTGGAAGGAGTCCTTCCTTTTTCGAGAGGAGAGAAAGAGATAGGACCAGTAAGCTTCCAGACAGCGAAACTTTCCACTTACAAGGCACTTGCTCGACCGACTGTAGCCTTCATTTTTGGGAGGAGGTCGTGTGATCAATTCAAAGGTTGCTCATTGCTGACTTCCCAGATCTCAGTCTCCCATACCCCAGATACTGTATTACTCTCGCCAGTGTAACATTTTACACTGCTGAATGTCCATTGGTTATCTGACACTGCAAATTTTGCATAATTATGACTGTTTGATTAGTGAAGACCACACACATGATGCACAAAGCTGAGTGACCAAATAACGGGCATTCTGGAGAGTAGCCATTTTATTGCCATATATAATACAGCAGCTGAATATTGTTGTGTGCTCAAATGTCAGTAATTCCACTCCGTTGCCATTTTATTAGCGTAGGTTGGTTCTCTGTGTGAGTGTTTTCGTTGTGATCCTGCGTATGAGTTTGTGTGTGTTACCCTGTGTGTGTGGGTGAACGTGTGTGCTCGTGCATATGCGGTCAAAGTGTCTGCGTGCATATCTGTTTTTATCTTACGTGTGAATATGTGTCTGTCAATGTGTGTATGCATGCAAGTATTCCGTGTGCACCTGTTTTTATGACAGTAAATATGTGTGGCGTGTGTGCGTCTGCCTAGCTATTTAAGTACATATTTCGTGCACACTTTTTGCGTCCATATGTGTTTCTCTGTGCGTGCATGTCTGTGTGCGTGTGTGAGCTTATGCATGTTTGACTGTGCGTGTGATTTTCAGTGTACGAGCAAATGTGCATTTGTGAGTGCTTGCGTGCTGATGCCTCTGCCAGAGTAGGTGTGTGGGTGTGTGGGTCACTTTGTTTATGAGTACATGTGTAATTCTCGCTGCGCGAATCTGCATATGATACTGCCCGTGTCTGAATTTTTGAGGGTAAATCCGTGTGTATCTGTGCATGAATGCTTACGTGCAGATATGCTATTCTACGTGTATTTGGTCGTGTGTGTGTATCCACGGTTTTTGAGCATGTGTATGTGTGTGTACGTCAGCATGCATAAGTATGTGTTTGTGTGAGTGTCTATGTGTGCACGTTTGTGTGTGTTTTTGTGTGTGTGTGAGTGTGTGTGTGTTTGTGTGTGTGTGTGTGTGTGTGATTGCTGAGAGCGTGTGTGTGTCACACAATTTGTCTTACCCACAGTGGGTTTATTTTGGAATTATTAGCAGCAAAATTGTTTAAAGCGTTTCCAACATTCAGGTCGTTAATAACACAGCAAAAAATCAAGTGGGAATGAAAACTATTTGTTCTTAAGTCTTAGTTTCTTTGTGTTGGTAGTCTGGCACTTCTGATGAAGGAGTAACACCATGTTTTCTTTTCTTCAACGGTAACACTTTATAAATAATCAGAGGACAGATTGAGGTCAGTCATCCCCTGAGTTGCATCTTCCACTTGGTAAGGTTTACTGCTTCAATTCAATCCATTGACATCTCAAGGAATCGTTCATGGGATGCAAGCGAGGTTGGGAAAACCAATATTTGCTGCCCAACTCAATTCGTTGAAAGGACACTTATGAGTCAGCCACAATACTGTGAACCTGGAGTCACACATAAATCAGATCAGGTAAGTGCTACAGATTTCCTTCCTGAAAGAACATTCACGAAATCGATATTTGCTTCTTCCACACTCATCAACGCCCAAATAATCAATTTCCATACATGGACGAGACTGTTTGAATATGATTCAAATGTCTCATTCTGCAAATTCAAAAGCAGCTCTTCAGAGCTTGATATTAGTGGTTCTGAATTGTGAGTCCAGTGCTAGACACCCAGCCCAATGTCTCGTCACTGTGCATTTGAGGAAACATTGCAGGTTTTTCCAATAAGTGAGCCATACACTTGAGATTTAACGCATTTTGTTACAGGCGTTGTATTCGGTTGTTTTAAACAGTGTGTTGTGCAGAAATGGTGCTTTCAATCGCTACGAGTTTTCAGGGAGTGTAAGAGGTGACTTTGGGTGTTAGAGGTTGGGCAAAGCAAAACCATTGGAATTGGCAGATAAGTGGAGTTGTCGTTGGCAGTGAGAAAAGGAGAAGCAATTACATAAATAACTGGTAATTTATACGGAGTGGAAATGTCATTAGAGTGTTTGGAAATGGCTTGAGCTCAATTGCAGATAAAGAAGGTTGAACATGAAAGGAACTGAAACAGATGGAATTACGGATGAAACCAGAGGAAAGAGAAGAGAAAATAATTGCTTCGGCAAAACAAAAAGAACGGAGAGAATCGCCTTGGCAGAAAGAAAGGAAAATGTAAATCATTGATTTATACAGTCCTTTCCAATGGAGACAGGCACTTTGGCTCAAAGTGGTCCATGCCGATCAAAACGTCCATCCACATGAATCCCATTTCCTAGCAAATGGCACTAATACTTATCAAACTTTCCTGTTCATTTATTTGTCCAAACGCCTTTGAAATGTTGTTAATGTCCTCGCTGCTAACACCTCCGATATCAGATTATTCCAATAAGTACCATTTTATGTGGTAAAAATGTTGCCATAATGTTTCTTTTCTTTTATTCTTTCCACCCCAACCTTACACTGATACTCTCTCATCCTCTATTTACCTATCTTTGGAAAAAAGAGTGAGTGTATTCGCCCTATCAATGTAGTCAACTTCCTACATTCCACAGAACAATGCCGGTTTGGATTTCGGGTGAGATTCGGATGGATAGGTGATGAAACTTTTGAAATCGACATTGAAACCCTATGGTTGGAGGTTTAAAAGGAGAACGTGAGTCTCTCTTCCTCTCGGTCTTGGGTGGCTAATATTTTGTGATACGTGAGGTCCAGAACTTGCATGTTCTTGGCTGAATGGGAGGTGGGAGTTGAAATTATCGGCCACAGACTGTGGGGCTGTTCGGTGCGTGTGTTCCGGAGGTATTCTCAGAATTGTTCCATGACTTGGTTAACTCTTGGTAGCCAAAACTGAGCAACCCGACGTCTGGAGGAAGAAAGTCTCAACTGCTCCTTGAGGCTGCCTAACCACACAGCAGAAACGTTGATATCACCAGTTTCCTAATCTCTCCTGAACCCACTTCATATTAACCCAACTCCCCAACCCGGCACTGTCCATTGAAATTTACTTCTCCCTTCCCACCTATCCGGACCACGCGACGCTCCGCTCTGTCAGCATCTACCCCACATGCAAATACCTATCGCCTTCCAGTCTAATGCTCCCCAAGGTGCCACCCCATCTAATTGAATTTCCTACCTTTCCCCCCTCCATTCCTGATGAAGCTCTCATGCCCAAAATTTGAACTGTCCTGCTCCTCCGATACTGCCTGACGTACTGTGCTTTCTCAGTGGCACATGTTTCGATTCTGATCTCCTCCATCTGCAAGTCCAATTTTTCACCAAGTCGTTATTACTTTACTGGAACGGCTCTTCGAAGGATGCCCATCCCTAAGAAATTCTCCTCGTTCTACCATAGGGATCTCAGTGAATCTCTGTCTCACTGCACACACCAGATGTTTGTTCTGCCCGGAAGCTTTTCAGCCACGTGCTGAAGCAATCGTGTAAGCTCAGATTTGCTCAGCACTTGCCTAAGATATGGACTGATTCCACGTGGACTCCTGTCTCTATTCAAAACTGACAAGCACTGCCACAATCAACAGCTAATCCAAAACTTCCATAAAATGTTCTTCCTCTGGATTCTCCACTCCACCCTCACATGTATTCTCGCTGCGGTGAGCTCTTCCACAGTTAGGACCGCACTCTCCAAATCCAGCAAAGGAGCTTTGCTGCTCTTCACACTGAGAAGATTCCACGCACATTTCAGACAATTTAATCCCAGTACATTAGACATCAAGGAACTTAAATGCAACATACTCTCGCATACATGGCTCCCAACATCGGATTCCTAAATTAATACAGAACCTTCTCCAGGCCTTTGGCACCGCTCGGACGCCAGGAGCCAAGTGACCGCAACAGTCACCACTAGAACGACCATCACCAAAACCATAAAGATGGCGCGATGCATTAATGGAACCACCATAGTTGCCACTAGCTTACCCACTTCCAGGCTCACCGATGCCAATTACCTGACCTAATGGCACGAACACCCAGCCACCATCGAAGACACAGCAGTGGTCAAACAGAACGTCACTTCTGCTCCGACAGATTCCAACAATGCAACGCGTCCACTCCCATGAAACCCACGGGGTACATCCCGTTGTGCGGTGACATCACGCACGATAAAAACATGAAACACACTCGAAGAAGATTCTCCGCCCACACTCTTAATTCTAGTTGGACGCCAGGTACTAGTCCCCAGCCCGACCATGATTTTACCATCCCTCAAGACTGCCCTCTACCTGAGGATGAACGATCAGTCCTCACCCTCATCCCACTATGCTCGTGGCATAATGAGGTCCCCTGCCTTCGGACATCGAATATTTCTTCCACCCTGCTTCTATGCTTACTATTTCCATCAGGAGGCCCACCCACCTTCCAATGACCCCTTCTCCCGCCTCCAAATTATCCAATTCACTCGCCCATATCTTCTCGGTCTGTTACCCCCTCTGGGTCTCTGCATCTTCAACTGCTGTCGTGACATCGACCACATCTATATGTCCAGCCCTTTCACCCTCTACAAGCCACCATCTTTGCAAAGCAAAGGCAGCCACTCACTCCACTAAAGTCCCAACATTATCATCCAAACAGCGGACAATCACTACTGGTTTGGCATACCGAACTGTACAGTACAGAAGTCAGGCATCAATTCACTGACACCTCGTCCTACTGTCCCCTCGACCATGATTTCCTATCACCAAACCGTCATCTATCAGAATAATTGGCAACGTCATCACCTCTGGGGAGTTCGTACCCACGCGCTCCAATCTCAAAGCCCAGGAAGCCCCCAACACCTCGTGCGAGATCTGAACCAAAATTCATAAAACCTACTGCCCTGGTCTAACCATCATCTCCGCTTTCTCCTGACAGACCGAATCTATCTCATCATTCCATGACACCATTCTATCCCCCTTGGTCCAGGAACTCCCCATATGCATTCAGGCTACCACACACTTCCCCGAATTCTCCATGACTTTCATTTCCCCGGTCCCCTACGCCTTATATTCACCATGGACAGCCAGTCCCAGTACACATCCATCTGCCAACATGCCCTCAATTTCTTGTTCATCCGCTATCCCAACCCGTACCATTCCAACGGAACCCTAAAATTATTTGTTCCACTAGCCCCCTCACTCAAAACATCAACTTCGAATCGTCACACTTCCATCAGACAAAGGGTGGAGCCGTGGCCACCCGCTTGGTCGCCGGCTGTGCCTGTTTCTTTGTCGGATATGTGGAACAGTCCATTTTCCGCAGTTACATGGGCACTAGTCCAAATATACTCCTCCGCTAAATGGATGACTGAATCAACATTAACTCGTGTTCCCACGAGGAGGTTCAACTGTTCCTCAACTTCACAATAAACTTCATGACCACCAGCAATACCCCCTCCACATCTGGAACCTTCCCTTGCCTGTGCAAAAGTTGTAACCCTGCGAACACAGATGGGACTTTATCTCCATCCAAGACGCCAAAATATCCTGTCACATCTGCCAGATATTTTCCCGTACATTTCAATCGCAAATGTACTGTGTCCATTGCTCTAAATTTCGTCTCCTCGAATATGCAGAAAGAGGACACCATATTACAGAACATTTCAGAATCCATCTCGGTAATCCCACCACCTTGTGGCTGACCGTTTCAACTCTCCCGTCCACACTGCCAGGGATATGTTTATTCTGGCAATCTAACATCGCTAAATCCTAGCTAACGATGCCTGGACGATGAACGTCGCATTTCCCGTCTAGTGGCACGGCAAACACATGTAATCAATGTGTATCTGACCAGCTTCGTTATATCCCATTCCTATCCTCCATCATCCCAGATCTTCCCGTCAAACATGGCACTGTCCTCTTGAACTGGGATACTATGTGTATGTTCCTTAAGACCTATCTGCTCTGCCGTTCGCTCCAACTTATCAACATCACCATTCACCTGTATCTTCCCATCGCCTTCCAAGCTACTTTACCCATAACCGCAGCCCCTCCTATTTACCTGTCAGTCCTTCCACACCACACATTCTTGATGAACGGATTATGCTCGAAACATTGACCCTCCTGCTCCTTAGAGGCTGCATGGCATGTTGTGCTTTTCCAGCGGCAAACTATCCGAAGTCTTTACTCATGGCTCACGCTGACTAAGGTCACTTTGCCAAACATCTTCTGCACTGCCCTGTCAACATTTGACTTCACTTTCAGGAAAATGTACATCTGATCACCAAGGTACTCCTGTTCTACTCCATCCCTTGAGGCCCGAACATTCATCATGAAACTTCCAGTTTGACTTAACTATCCAAAATGCAGGATCTGAGGCATGTCTTTACGAAACACTCATTTCCCCAACAGATCAAGGTACTGCTGCAATTTTTGATAACCTTTCTCACCTTTCTAAGATACCGCCTATTTTAGTGTTATAAACAAACTTACTTATATTGCCTTGTGCATTGTTCCAGGGAACTGGAGCTGGAGCTTGATGAACTACGGATCATCTGGGAGACTGAGGGAGAAATTGAGAATGTACAGAGAGGTGGTCACTCCGCAGACGCAGGATATGGACTGCTGGGTTACAGTCAGGGGGAGGAAAGGGAACCGAAGGTCAGAGCAGGGATCCCCTGTGGCCGATTCCCTAAGCAAAACGTATACCGTTTTGGGTACAGCTGGTGGGGACGACCTACCAGCGGAAAGCCATAGTTTCCATATTTCCGAGATGCCGTACAATGTGGAAACAGGCCCTTCGGCCGACAACAAATCGAAAAATTCCACAAACCGTTCTCCCTCCGAATTCTCCACTCCACACTTGCACCTTCTCTTCCTGCAGTCAGCCCTTCCATAGTTTGTGTCTCACTCTCTCAGCCCGCAAAGGACCTCTGCTGTTCTTCACACGGCGAAGAATCCATGCACATTTCAGACACTTCTTTCCCAGATTATTGAACATCATGGAACTAAAATGGAACACAATATCGCATATATGCCTCCAAATATCGGATTCTCTAGTTAACACAGAACCCTCTCCTGGCCTTTGGAACTGCTCGGACGCCGTGAGCCAAGTGGCCACTAAAGCCACGACCAGAAATATCACCACCAAAACCACAAATATCTCAATTCGACCACCATTTTCTCTTCTTGCCGTTTGGCACTGAGCCTGGCACTGTGAATCAGAAGGCAAGGGCTGAGAATTGAAAATGGCTAGTGATAGGGGACTCAATAGTTAGGAGAAAGTGAGGTCTGCAGATGCTGGAGATCAGAGCTGGAAATGTGTTGCTGGAAAAGCGCTGCAGGTCAGGCAGCATCCAGGGAACAGTAGAATCGACGTTTCGGGCATAGGCCCTTCTTCAGGAATGAGGAAAGTTTGTCCAGCAGGCTAAGATAAAAGGTAGGGAGGAGGGACTTGGGGGAGGGGCGTCGGAAATGTGATAGGTGGAAAGAGGTCAAGGTGAGGGTGATAGGTCAGACTGGGGTGGGGGCGGAGAGGTTGGGAAGAAGATCTCAGGTTAGGAAGGCGGTGCTGAATTTGATGGATTTGACTGAGACAGGGTGGGGGGAGGGGAAATGAGGAAACTAGTGAAATCTGAGTTCATCCCTTGTGGTTGGAGGGTTCCTAGCTGGAAGATGATGCGTTCTTCCTCCAAACGTCGTTTTGTTGTGGTCTGACGATGGAGGAGTCCAAAGACCTGCATATCCTTGGTGGAGTGGGAGGGGGAATTGAAATGTTGAGCTACAGGGTGGTAGCTCCGCACATATCATCTATTGCATCCTCTGCACCCGATGTCACCTCCTCTATATTGGGGAGACAGGCCGGCTACTTGTGGAGCGTTTCAGAGAACACCTCTGGGACACCCGGACCAACCAACCCAACCACTCTGTAGCTCAACATTTCAATTCCCCCTCCCACTCCACCAAGGATATGCAGGTCTTTGGACTCCTCCTTCGTCAGACCACAACAAAACGACGGTTGGAGGAAGAACGCCTCATCTTCCAGCTAGGAACCCTCCAACCACAAGGGATGAACTCGGATTTCACCAGTTTCCTCATTTCCCCTCCCCCCACCCTGTCTCAGTCAAATCCATCAAATTCAGCACCGCCTTCCTAACCTGAGATCTTTTTCCCGACCTCTCCGCCCCCACCCCAGTCTGACCTATCACCCTCACCTTGACCTCTTTCCACCTATCACATTTCCGACGCCCCTCCCCCAAGTCCATCCTCCCTACCTTTTATCTTAGCCTGCTGGACAAACGTTCCTCATTCCTGAAGAAGGGCTTATGCCCGAAACGTCGATTCTCCTGTTCCCTGGATGCTGCATGACCTGCTGCGCTTTTCCAGCAACACATTTCCGACTCAATAGTTAGACCAATTGACAGGTAATATTGTGGTCAGGAACGGAACTCCTGGAAGGTATGTTGCCTCCCCAGTGTCAGGAAAAGCGCAGCAAGTCAGGCAGCATCCAAGGAACAGGAGAATCGACGTTTCGAGCATAAGCCCGCCCGAAACGTCGATTCTCCTGTTCCTTGGATGCTGCCTGACCTGCTGCGCTTTTCCAGCAACACACTTTCAGCTCTGATCTCCAGCATCTGCAGCCCTCACTTTCTCCCCTGTGTCAGTGTCCGGGTTGTCGCCGATTGCTTGAACAGGATTCTGAAGGGGGAGGGTGTGCAGGCAGAAATCTTGAGAGATACTGGCACTGTGACGTAGCTAGAGAACGGATAGAGGATCTGAAAATTGGCTACAGAGAGTTAGGTTGGAAGCTGAAAAGCAGGAAGTGGAGTAGTGAGGTGATGAAGAGCCAGCGACTGTAGCTTAACACGTGGCTGCGAGTTTGTTGCTGGAGTAAGGGCTTCAGATACCTAGACCATTTTGATACCTTCTGGAAAAGGTAGGATCTGTACATGAAGAATATGTCGCACCTGAACTGGAGGGGCACAAATGTCCTGGGTGGAAGAATTGCTCGTGTGATTCAGGAGCGTTTAAACTAGTTTGGCAGGGGAGTGGGAAGCAGAGCCACGTATCTGAGAGGGGTACAGTTGCTGATGGGGCAGTGACAGGATGTAGTGAATCTATCGGGAATGTTTCTCACGCGTCGATACAAAATGATCGATTAAAGTGTGCCTGCATTAATGAAAAGATAGACAGAAATAAGAGTGTCAAACTTATAGCATGGATCAGTACTTGTGTACATACACAGACGTGGGTTTCACAGCGGAAGGAATGGTTGTTTGATGTTCCCGGTTTAGAACGTTGAAAAAGAGCGGGGAGGATGGAAAAAGAGGAGGGGTTGGAGCTTTGCTAGGCAGAGAGTGCATCACAGCTCCCGAAAGGAAGGTTGTGAGGAAGGTTTGTCTACTGAGTCAGTATGGGTGGAAGTTAGGAACAGCAAGGCAACAGTCACCTCATTGGATGTTTTCCGCAGATCACCTAATATCAGTAGAGAGATTGAAGATCTTATAGGCGGGCAGAATCTGGAAAAATGCAGATGTAGCAGGGTTGATGTTATGAATGATTTCAGCTTTCCCAATATCGACTGGAACCTCCGAACTGCAAATAGTTTGGATGGAGCCGTTTTTGTCAGGTGTGTTCTGCAGGGTTTCCTTACATGGTATGTAGACAGACTGACGAGGGGAGAAGCCATTTTGCATTTGGTGCTCGGCAATAAGCCAGAACAGATATCAGATCTCGCGGTGGGAGAATACTTTGACTACAGTTATCACAACTGCCTCACATTTACCATAGCCTTGGAGAGGCACGGAGCAGTTACTGTGGGAAGATCTTTAATTGGGAAAAAAACAAATTATGACGCCATCAGGCAAGAGTAGCGAAGTCCAGACTGGGAGCAATTGTTCCACAGACAGGGCACAGCAGACATGTGGAGACTATTGAAGGAGCAGTTGTTGCGAGTGGTGCACAAACTTGTTCCTCTGAGACAAGTAAGAAGGGGTAAGATAAAGGAACCTTGGATTAGAGAATAGAGAAGCTTCTCATCGAAATGAAGAAAGCAAATTACATAAGGTGGAGGGAACAGGGATTTTCCACAGCTTTAGAGGATTACAGGCTTGCAAGAAAGGAGCTAAGAAATGGATTGAGGAGAGCCAGGAGGGGGTTTGTAAAATGATTGGCAAGAAGGATCAGGGAGAAGTCAAAGGCATTTTACTCATGTGTGAGGAATAAGAGAATGATTAGGAAGAAGGTCGAGCCGATCAGGAATCGTGGGAGAAATTGTGCGTGGAGTCAGAGCGGATTGGGGAGGCCCTAAATGTGTTTTTGCTCCGGTTTTCACTGAGGAAAGGGACCTTGTTGTAAATGAGAACTTTTAGGAGCTGGAATACAGGCTTGACTAGTTCAAGGTTGATGAAGTTGACGTGCTGAAAATTTCGGAAAACATGAAGATTGATAAGTCCCGAGGGTCAGACCAGACTTTTCCTGGGCTGCTCCGGGAAGCGAGGAGGGAGGTTTCTAAGCCGCTGGCAAAGATCACTGCTTCCTGAATCTCCACTGTACTCGTACTGGGGGATTGAACGGAGGCGAATATTGTTCCACTTTTCATGAATGTAATACGGATATCCTTGGCAATTACAGACTGGTCAGTCTCACGTCTGTGGTCAGCAAACTTTTGGAAAGAATTTGTGACTATTTGACAAACCATAGCGTGATTAAAGGCAGTCAGCATGACCTTGTGAGGGGCAGGTCATGCCTCACAAATCTTATTGAGTTCTCTGAGGAGTTGACAAGACAGGCCTACGAAGGTTGAGAAGTGAATGTGGTGTATGTGGACTTCAACAAGGCATTCCATAAGGATCTCCACGGTCGGCTCATTCACGAAATCAGGAAGTCTGGTATACAGTGACATTTGGCTATCTGTATTCAGAACTGGTTGGCTGATAGAAGGCAGAGAGTGGTTGTAGATGGCAAGTATTCTGCCTGGAGGTTAGTGGAGTCCGTAAGGCTCTGTTTTTGGGCCTCTGCTTTTTGTTGTTTTTATAAATGACTTGGATGAGGAGGTTTAGGGATGGGTTAGTAAATTTGCAGACAACACAGAGTTTTGAGGTTCAATCGATTGTATCGAGGGTTCTTGTAGGCTGCAGCGCGACATAGACAGGACACGGAGCTGGACTGAGAAATGGCAGATGGAGTTCACCCTGGATAAATGCAAAGTGATGCATTTTGGAAGGTCAGACTCGAATGCTGAATCTCGGATTACTGATAGGATTCTCGGCAGTGTGGAGGAACAGAGGGATCCTGCTGTGCAAGTACAAAAATCCCTCACAGTTGCCACCCAAGTGGATAACGTAGTCAAGAAAGCATATGGTGTTTAGATTTCGATAACATGTCAATCGAGTTTAGGAGCCACGAGGTTTTGCTACACCTCGACAAGATTATGGTGAAACCACCCTGGAATATTGCATCTAGTTCTGGCCGCCCTACTATAGGAAGGTTACAGAGGCTTTGAAAGGGTGCAAAGAAAGTTTACCAGGCTGCTACCTGGACTGGAAGTCTGGCCTTATGGAGAGAGGTTAAATAAGCTCGGAACTTTCTCTCTGGAGAGAAGTAGAAAGAGAGGTGATCTGATCGAGGTAGTAAAGATATTGAGAGGAATGGATAGAGTCAACAGCCAGAGACTTGTCCCCAGTGTGTAGGTTAAGTTATTATATTTTACGTTAGGATAAATCCTCGGCACAAAATCGTGGGCCAGAGGGCCTGTTCTGCGCTGTACTTTTCTATGCTCTGTTCCCAGCCAAATCATTGAAACAGACTTAAAAAACGCAATGCGGCAGACAAGCAGACAAGCATCCTCCCAATATTCTTCTATGTTTCGTCCAATGAAAACACTTACGTGCCCAATTTGCCAACTTTCCCTGGGTTCCATGCGATCTAACCTTCCACAGCAACCTACTGTGTGGAACATTATCACTTTTTTACAACATCGAGAAAAGAACAAAGAACAAAGCACCAAAAGAACCGACACATCGGCCCTCCAAGTCTACAATGTCACATTTTGCCCATACCCAATAAAAGACTCTGCACCACAGGACACGTAGCCTTATATTCCCTTCCTATTAACATTTTCCTTGAGGTTCTTCTTGAATGCTGCTGTTGTGTCTGCATCCACGACATGGTCCTACAGCACGTTCGGGGCCATCACCTCAATTTCTGTCACCAACGGGGCCCTCAGTCACCAACACCACACCTCCCCCTCGCCCCGCAAACCCCACATTGGGACCTTAAAATGGCATATCATAGTTACAGACCCTTCCATCCTACGGAAAAAAAAACATACTTTATATTTTTCACTCTATTTCTGCCTTTTGCAATTTTACAAACGTCTTTAAGCTCGGCCTCCAATCTTCTGCGTTCCAGTGAAAACAAAGCCAATCTATCCAACCTTAGTTCGTAACTAAAGTACTGCTGGCCAGTTAACATCTTGATAAACCGTTTCTGGACCCTCTCCAATGTTTTCCTATCCTTCTGAAAGCGTGTTGACCAGAATATGATGCAATATTTCAAGTGGGAGCAAACGAAAGTTCGAAAAGCTGCAGCAATTGTTGCTTATTTTAATGCTCGATGTCTGTTCCAATGAAAATCAGACAGAAGTGTTTAATCCTGAAAAGTTAAGAAACTTACAACAACTCCAAGACTCTTTGTATGTAAAAGTGTTTTCTATTACCTCTCCCGACTGACCTGGTCTTAATTCTTAAAAGTTGATGTGGGTGTCACTGACTGAGTCCAGTACGTATTGCCTGTCCCGAGTTGGCCTTGAGAAGGTATTGACGAGCTGTCTTATTGTATTGTTGTAGCTAATAAACTGTACATAGAACCACAAATCTGAGGGCGGGACGATCAAAATTTGGTCTCAGTGCATTTTTTTGCCTCAACGTCATGCTGTGGAAATTGCTTATTCTTGTCAATCCTGACACTCCCTGTTCTACATCGAGCAGACCTCAGTCACTTTATTCGATTACCTTCCATGTTCGAGAGAATGAATGTTTAATTTGCCGAATCTCTTCCTCGAATGGAATACCAGAAACCCTTGGATTATCCATGTAATCCTGCACTGCCCTCTCCAGGACCAAAACCTCCTTACGGAGGTCTGGTATCTTGATCTGTAGACAGTACTTTCAGGGAAAAATGGATCTGGAACCACCGATCCCTCTTGATGCGTTCATCTCAACATATCTTCAATGTCACGTGTATTTCTGTCTTCACAACCCAATACAGGAAGTGAGTGCTAGTTTACCAGCACGTCTGTGTGAAAAAGAATCTGACGTGTCCTTTGAATCTCCCACTACTTATCGTATATCAATGTATTCTGTTCATTGTTCCCTCATTCAAGGCAAATAGATCATTTCTGTCGATCCCGTGTCCAATTGCTCTTCATAACTGAAATTTCCATGCTCAGGCAACATTCTGCTCAACCTCCATAGCGCCCTTTCAGGTTGTCGCAACACTCCTAAAATGTGAGTTACAAAAATGCAGATTATAATCTCGCTTGGCAATTAAACGTTTTATGCAGTTCCAGCATAAACCCCCTGCTATTAAAAGTTTTGCCCTGTGTTCATTGTGATTTAGATAAGCATTCGACCTCAGTGTGGTATACTCCTAAAATTCCAAACTCCGACATTGAATTCTCAAAGCGCAGGATCTCCAAGAGAGGACATTTTCTTCACTTTTGTGCCTTCTTTAATAGCTTAGAATGACTTTCCCATATTTTCTCCATCTGTCATTGAGCGATTATTCCAAACGTTCACCTTTGCAACATTGCAGGTTCGTCAGAGATTACATTTCTATCTATCATCTTCCTGTCCAGGAATTTCAGCAACGCTTAACGTCCCAGTGGCTTTCCCTGTGAAACATTACAAAGTACACTTAACCGAAGTGAACAGTTCACAACTGTTTTCTGTGAATTCATAACTACCCTCTGTCCAGGTCAATGCCGCAGCCCAAATAATATTGACATTATCAGTGGAGTAATGTTTAAGAAAGAGATCCCAAGGAACCGCGGCTGTTTGAAATCAGAAACAATAAAACAATCTGGAAAAGCTCAGGAGGTTCGTCATCATCACTGGAGAGAAAGCAGAGTTAATGTTTCCGGCTCAGTTCTAAAGAAGGATCACGAGAACCGAAACATTGACTCTGTTTTGTCTCTATACTAGCTGCCAGACTTGCAAAATTCCTCCACAAATCTCTTGTCAAAACTTTCCATGAGTTTTTTTGAGAATTTCTTTTCAAAACCCATATGCAGTAATTCTACCATCCATCCTCTGTTCAACGATTTTTCTACAGTTGAGGAATATTTCTAAAAATTAATTCTTCGACGGGACACATCTTTCCCTAAACTGCTTTGGAACAGCCTGATTGTATTCTATTTGCCCGAGTCTGTTATCTCTTCTGAATTGGTCACAATTGTCTAATTGCCGTTTGGCAATTGAGAAAATTTTGCAGTTTTCTACTTCCTGCCCTCATTCTTTCATTGATGTCAGTGCGAAGGGTGCAGTGATGCAATGCACAAGGATGGTTCCTAACACCATGTAGCGCTTGTGCATTTCTCCCCTTATATTCACTCAATATTCTGTAAATATTTTTTCTGTATTTTTGAATAGAAGAATATTGAGCATACGTGATGTGTCAATCTGAAGTTAATTTATTGATCTCTAAATTTTGTCCCTGATCATGACATTTTCTTGATTGCTTGATTACTTTGAATATTGATTTCCAATCGTATTTGCTCTGTTTTTATTTTGTGCCTACTCGTTTGAAAGCATATCTGCATGGTACATTAAAGCTGTGACACATGAAACGATAAAGCATATTCGAGATGCCAAATGGGTTCCTTCTGTTCTTATTTTATACAGAATCATACAGATATACAGCCCAGAAAAAATATCCTTTGCCCAGCAGGCCCATGCTTAATAGATCTCCAGAACTGAATTGAGACCATTGCCAAAGTTTGACTCATATATTTTAACTGTTTCAATTGTACCCACATTCTGCCAGTTCGTTTGGTAGCTTGTTCCATATATGCTCCCCCTCCCCCTCTGTGTTACAAATTTCCCCCTCAGCTTTCTTTTGCATATTAGCCCTCTCACCTTAACCCTATGCCCTGCATCTTTCGACTCCACTATCATGAGTAAATATATTTACATTTCACATTATTCCTGTCCCTTATGGTTTTATAAACATTAGTAAAGTCACCCTTGAGCCTCCTACACTCCAGAGGAGTAATGTCTCTGCCTCGTCCATCTCTGCTTCTCACGCAAAGTCTCCAGTGTCGATAACATTTTGAAAAACTCTTCTGTTTTGTTTCCTTCTGGCATCAAAGGCTTTTCCAGGAGAGAGTGTATCGCTGACAATCAGGATGCATTCATCCCTCTCAACTTTCAAGTGAATCATCAAAACATCTTTTGACAATTTGGTATGTGCATAGAATAAATTCCACACTAATTACTATATCTCAATTCCCCGTCAATATGACTGCCTGACAGCAAAGCACTGAAAGTTAACGCACGTAGTATTGGCAAAGAGACTTTGCACACTCACCATCACGACTGACGTCCATGTCTACCGAAGCAATTCATGCCAATGTCCACATCAGCTCGTCTGCTATGGAATGCATTCAACAAGGTAGTTCCCACGTTTGAATTTGACTCTTCCATGATCTACGTCCTGGGCTCTATCAAATATGAAATGCTGCCATGGAGCATTCTCCAACCTCGCACTAAAGTCTGTCGCATGTGGCTCTCTGACTGCAATAGGAACCTACTGCACAACAACTTCGTAATTGCCATTCCCGTTCTCTCTACTGAGTCACGCTTTCAATGATCTCTCCCTGTCTCCGAAAAAAAATCAACAGTTCTAAATCCGTGCACGACCATCGTGTGCTTCTCATTCTAGCAACCGAAGTAATCACAAGTTCCGTTTCAACACTCCGCTATGAGTGGCTGCATTTATCGCAAAATGCACCACGGTCTTTGTTAACTGCTCCCCAGAAGGTCTCTACTTTGTATTCCTTAGTGATAACAACAGTATAAATCGGTCAATTTGTGCAGAATTCTGATCACCTCTATCAAGCATCTGTTGTATGCCTCACTGTCATCTTACACTTTACCCTCAGTTCGGAAGAGCAATATCAATATGTGTTACTTGTGAGAGAAGGATAATGTTATCCACCTATGAGAGAAGGAGAACGTTATTCACATAAGTCTTCTCGATATTAACAGGACAGCACAGGGTGTACTATGATAAATTGTTTTCACGGAGGGGTCATGCAAAAACGAGGGCACAATATATGATTTCGCGCATACCATTCAGGAGAGATGTTCAGAAACAGTTTCATATACAAGAGTTGTACATGTTCATAACTCTTTTGCAAACACGACTGTGGATGCTCAATGAGCTGTTACGTCTAAGTCTGAGATAGACTTTTTTATTTTGTTCAGTTAAGATCATTAGACGATTGGAGTCAAAGTTAATATGTTGATTTCGGTCACAAATCATGATCTCATCCGAGAACAGGCTCGAGTACCTGAATGGCCTTTTATTGTTCCATTACAACTACGTTCTTATGTTTTGCCAGGTAGCGCTGTTATAAACGGTTTCTAACGTTCTTGTTAACAATAAAGATGGATGAAACAATTCGGGTCAAACGTTTTTTGTTTCCACCTTTACTCTCTCACGAACCTCTCACACATCTCTCCCAGACTAACTCAATGTTCCAGCTATTCAGAAGACAGTACGTGTTGGATTGAATTGGAGTTAAGTGCAACTGTTTGCGATTAATTAAAACAACTATCCTGGGATGTTAATTCTGTCACTGGAGCGTAACTTTGAACACGACATTCTTTTTGTCGTGTGTCACAAGAATATCTCCAGCTCAAAAAATCAGGGATATACGAGAGAATGATCAGAATCGGAGGCATAGAGATTGTAATATAATGTCCTTGGAACATGGAATACTGCAGTAAGTAAGAATAATTTATTGTATTGATTCTGGTTTCTCATAGCAGATTATAATTGAATAAAATTATCAACTTGCATTTCCTATGCTCTGAGAATTGTCCAATCTTTTTATTATCCCATCCCAGCTGTTGTCGGTGTCACTAGTCAGAGTCTCTGCATTGTGTCAAGAAACAATACTTTATCGCTTTCTGTTGATTGCCTGATATCCCTCCGACTTTTTACCTCGTTGTTAAGTACGCAAAGCTTCTGTGTGCGTTTTTCTCATTCCACAAGTAATTATTAACAATATCAGACTCACTCTCTTTTCTTCACTATTCTACTCGTCTGCAAACGCTCAGTTTTACAGCAGCGGGTGAAGAATGTCAATGTGCTTGCATTCCGAGCAAAATGATTCGAATCGAGGATCATGGAGCTCGTGCTGCGCTTGTCAAGATTCTTGATAAGACCACGTTTGATGATTCTATGTAGTTTTGTTCTGCCTACCTGTTGAAGAATATTCTTGGGATTGAGGGTGTATAGAAAACGTTTACTGACATCATTCCATGGGTGGTTGTATAAGTGTGTGAGGAGAGGCTGATACGATGAGAGTTATGTTCACTCGTGTGTAGATGAATTAAGTGTGGCAGGAAAGTTATCTCATAGACACCGATAAAATTCTAACAGGAAGAAACGAATGCAAGAAGGATATTCCCGATGATGATGCTAAGGATAAAAAGTAAATTAATTTTGACGTTCTGAGGATAAATTATTGGCATAAGTAGGGAAATGTTTTAGATAGGTTAGAGGTTATTAAGGTGGATATATCCCCAGCACCGGATTCGATGTATCCAAGGTTGAGAGAGAGGAGAGAGAGAGAGGAAACAGATGGGGCCCTGAAAGATATGGTTGTAGCATTCTTACACGCAGGTGAGGTGCTGGAGGACTGGAGGGTTGATCATGTTGTCGCCCTGTGCAAGAATAATAGTTGGGATATTCCAGGTAACTACAGAGAAGTGAGCCTGATGTCAATGGAGGAAATGTTGCTGTGGAAGATACTGAGGGATAAAATCAATTTATATTTGGAACAGAATGGGCGTATCAGTGATAGGCAACATGGTTTTGTGCGGGAAAGATCGTGCCTTGCCACCTTAATAGAGTTCTTTAAGGAAATGACCAAGATAATAGAGGAAGGAAGGGCTGTTGGTGTCATATACATGGATGTTAATAAGGCGTTTGAGAAGGTTCCTCATGGCAAACTAATGGAGAAAGTGAAGCCACAAGTGTTCAGGTTATTCCAGCCACGTGCATCCATAACTGGTTGAGCAACAGGACACAATAGTATTGGAAGAGGGTTTCCCGAAATGGGGAAGGAGAACAGTGGTGATCCACAGGGAACCAAGCCTGAAAGTGCTCTCCCTCCTCACTTGGAGTCACAGGCGAAAAACCCGTCCCATAATTACTGGAAGAGGAAAAGATGACCAAAGACACTGCACAATCTGAACGTGCCTGCAACACATGCAAGTCAGGCGTCTCCATCCGAAAAAGGCTTTGGTACCACAACAGACAGCAGATCACTGTAGTAGAGTGACGAACCCACAGCGGAGTCGGGGGCCGAAACAACAGGAAATTGTTGCATAGCAAGTCACTTAACTAGAACTAAAAAGAGGTAAAGAGCAGCAACAGACAAAGGCAACAACAAGCACCATAAAATTCGCAACAAAGCCAAGCTCAGGGAACCAAACCCCCCGTCTGACCAACACACCAGACAATGAGTCAAAGACCCCATGCCTGGACCCCGCATTCTCCTTACGCTCCTTCTATAAAGTCTACACCACTTGTTTAAATCTTTTACCCCTCACCTTAAAATTATGGTGAATTTTGAAAGGATGAGCAGCATTGAATGGCTGAATAGCCGACTGTTGCTCCCATTTTAGAGACTTCTGTCAGAAGCATTAACCAGAATTCGTGCTCTTTTTATCCTTGAAATTGTGCTATTGGAAAGATGGGAAGCGTTGTCAACAGTATCACAAAATGTACTGCGTGTGAACTGACAGCTTAGCGCTCTCCTTCCCAGCTACGATTTCAGATAAAACCAATCATAATAAGGGCCGAGTTCAATCTTATCTCCGCGCGATCATTTGCACTACTTCCTTCTGCTTTCATTGTATTATTCACAAATCATGGATGTCTGATGTATTCACCTCTAACTCTGCCTTTGCTAAACCCAGACAAAATGATTCTATTCTCACTGACAATTCATACAATTCTCAGCACTGATAATCCAAAACTGCACTGTGACAGAGTTGCCTTATTCGAACACAAAGCAAGTCAGACTTGTCTGTTCTCACTGTTTACGCAGAATTACTCGGTCCCATTTTGGAAACAACTGAAGTTTCGGACAAAGACGCTTGTTTTGCAAGTCCTAGTTGGTTGCACCGTTCGTATTACTCCCAACGCGCTCACTGTTGACAGAGTTCTACACGTTCCTTTTGTTTGAATTCTGTATTTTTAGAAGGTGGAAGGGTCAATTATGAAAAGACACTGATATATGATGTTGGTGGTGGGTGGCGTGGTGGTGTTTTAATGAGATGTGCGAGGTAGGTTTTTCACGCAAAGGATTCTGAGTGCCTGGAACACGCTGACGGAGGAGGTAATGCAATCCAACACAATTGAAACACTTGGGCAAATTCATGAATAGGAAAGGAATAGAGGAATACGTATCACATTAGTGTGGGAACTTTTAGTATGGTAAGGCAAAGTTCGCAAATATTTGCGAACTGTACGGCTTGTTCATGTGCTGTATTGTTCTTTGTCTTATCTTCAGTAGTAAAGATACAGCAGCAGGGCGCTCGGTCCAACGTTTCTGCACTGGCTCTTCGAAAGCATAACTTGTTTGAATGATAGTGTCCTTGCATTTCGCTAGCACAATACGTATCCATTCTTCGCAAATCTTCTTCCAATATCTCTTTTGAACTCCTCAATGGAGCGTACCTTCGATATACTTAGGGCCTGTGCATTCCTGGACAAAATTCCGTGGTTTGCAAGATAGATTGTTTTCTCCATTCATTTGTGTTGTTTTGCAACTACCTTTTATTCTGTATCTGACTCCATTTTCCCGGTTCTCTGTTCATTTGCAAACGGGAAGATATTTATGCGGCACTACGTGGACCACGTTCCTCATGAATTTGGAACTCCCCTGTCAAATCCAACAACCATCATCACTTCACCCCTACACCCCGCCTTTCACCTGTTTCTTGTCCATAGAAAGAAGTCTCGCATTCTCCAATCCACAGAAGTGAGGCTTTTCTTTTTAACCATGAAAACATTCGCAAAGCTCTTCGGCACTCTCTGTCTCTCTAAAATGTTCATATGCAGCCCAGAGTGTGATGTCCAGAACTATGGGATAAACCCCAGCTGAGAATGGAAGCTGCAGTGAAGACAATCAATAATGAAAAAGACTGGGGGTAGGGATGCGGAAACTGAATAGGATTATAAATACTGAATTTATCCACAGTGAATCACATCGCATGACCAGATATTTGTCCACCAGTGACCACAATGGACACAACATTTGATTTGCAGGTGCCGGTTTGAACTGGGACGGACAAGGTTAAACATTATGCAACATCAGGTTATGGTCCATCAAACGCAGACTCCTACAGACCCACACATTCACGGCGTAAACTCTCTCACGCTCATTTCAAACGCACACGCCTGCACATCACACACAGACCCACACACGCACACTCTCACAGATCTACAAAATATTACACCCACTCACATAAGCACGCTATTTCAGACAACCACACGCCCCTCACACACTCCAATATACACAGGCCCACTGGCTACCCCCTGACACACATAAATAAATTTGTGGGGTGAATTTGCATTTGCAGCATTAAATTATATTTTGCTCAAGAACTGCAGAAATCCATGTAAGATTTTTAAAGTAAGTTTTTAAAAAAAATAATGTCGGTCTAGCCTAACATTTGAACACGCACAGAATTTATCTTCCCACCGATAAAGCATTATCTGATCTGAAAAGGAAATCTATTGTTAAAAACTATCCTG
This sequence comes from Chiloscyllium plagiosum, assembly GCF_037043375.1. Classification (NCBI taxonomy): domain Eukaryota; kingdom Metazoa; phylum Chordata; class Chondrichthyes; order Orectolobiformes; family Hemiscylliidae; genus Chiloscyllium; species Chiloscyllium plagiosum. The sequence continues at coordinate 29,629,768 of NW_028270179.1, forward strand.
AGAATTTAATTTTAAAACAAGTTCTGGGATTTAGATATGAAGGAACCGGAACAAGGAAGACCATTCTAAAAAAAAACGAAAGAATTAACCGAAATTTGTATAATGTTATATTCCATAGCACTGAAATCATGTTGCTAAAAATTCTGTGTCCTATGATTCTGATCCAGAAACACCTGATTAAGACGTAGCACTTCGAAAGCTTGTGCCTCCAAATAAACGTTCTGAACTATAATCTGATGTTGTCTGATTCTTAACTTTGTTCATCACAGTCCAACACCAGCACTTGGAAATCATGAGTGTCTGAAGGTTCTGTTCCGACGTAATCTACTCAGACAAAAAACACTTATTTTTGCACTATATTTGCGAACTAATCTGATGTTCATGTGTTATTCACTTATTGTTCCCACAGATAGATGATGAGCTATTGGATCATATTCCATCACAGATCATTAATTTCAACTCAGCGAAAGGTTTTCACACCTGATGGCGATTGTTCAGAAAATGAATAGCTTCAGAGGCAATTATTTAACAAGTCAACGTTAAATATGTCTTGTTTAACCGTCTAGGCATAAGAATCACGCAGAGCAGGAGAGCCACGGAACGAGGTGACATGAGGCAATATGGACAAGGAGAGGGGGAACAAGGATTGATTGATAACGATGCGAAAGTGCAGACTGAAGTAACGAATCGAAAACGACACAAAGACGAATATGGGCTGACTGGTAGGTGGAGAAGGGGAAAGGCAGCGATTGAGAAAGAAGAAATAAAAGGACAAAGTACAGTAAGGCAGAAGTACACACACTGTTGAAATAGAGACAGAAAGGTGGAGAGAAAGAGGGATATGATTAAAGGAAGTGAGACGGAGACAGAGAGTACATTGAGATCAAGGCTGAGATAGAAATAAGTGGAAGAAAGGATGAGAGGACAGTAAACAATCGTGGAATCAAAGAAACATCCCGTTTAGAAGAAGCCGTTTGGTGCCTCGATTCTGTACTGCTGTACTGCCAAAACAGGGAGTGAGTTGGAAGAATTGAACGAGGGAGATGCAGAAAGAAATTTGAGAAAGAAATGATGGCAAAGATACATGCGAACAGCATTTTCAATTTCACTTTCCGGCTCCAGAACGTACCAGGCTACTGCGGATGAATCGATTCTCTGTTGTATGTTTGTCAATATTACAAGATCGCATGACCATTGTGCATTTCTCTCTCACTCTTATTCTCTTACTATCAATATTTCTCACTTTCTCCTTCTATCTTATCATTTCTTCATTATAGGCCTTGAAATAAAACAGTTTGGACAAGTTCCTGGTCTCCTGCCCATTTTGGCGTACCTTATTTCAGTTGCTGCTGAGTGACAGCCTTGGGTTACTTAATGATGTTCTTGACATCGATATAATTAATTGAAAACGAAGCGAAGAGCTGTTCACATGGGCTTCCATGAGAGGCTTTGAATCAAGCGGGACACAGGATTAGATTGGCAATAATTCACGAAACCGACTCTTCACTACATTATTGAAAACAGATTTGTCTGGGAAATGAATGATGGCTCAGACAGAGACTCCCAGCTAACATCAATGAATTAATAAAAGCAGAAAATTAAATTCAACTTCAAAGAATCACCTTGGCAGGGACACTTTCACTTTCAACAATCTCTAACTTGCATCAATTGTATTTCAATGGACAGTGTTGGAAAGGATATCAGACATATTGAAATATAAGAGGTTCTCCTTAATTCAGAAATGCATTTAAGTTATAAAACATGCGTAACACAGGTGAGTTAAAAATGTGCGATGGCGAGAGTTCTGTGATCCATGCCCATCAGATCAGAACCACAGTCTATGCACACCTCGTAGTGAGCTTCGTTACAAAAATGGAAAGTGAATGAGAATCCTCATACTTCCCCATCCTGGATGCTGGACGATCTCAGACCGTCAGTGACATACACAAGCCTTAAGTTCTTCTACACATTTTTATTCATTGTCTTCCTTAGTTAGATCACATCTGGAACACTATGTAGTTCTTGGCCCAATATCCGCAAGTTGCAGAACACTAGCAACATTGAGTGCAGTTCTTTTAGATTTACACTTCAGTTAAAAATGCATCATACCACTGACGATATAATGTACAGGTGTCGGTGTTGGACTGGGGGTGGAAAAACTTAAAAAGCTTACGACACGAGATTATAGTCAAATAGGTTTATTTGGAAGTGCAAGATTTCAGAGCGCTGTCTCGAAAAAAGCACACAATCTGTCGGCAGTTAGTTAATATGACATGTCAGAAATTCCAACTTTGGAAACAGAAACAGTCTCAATAAAGTTTGAAATAAAGCTGGTTTCTAGTATGACACCTTTAATTCATTGTCTGAGCCCAGCTGACACCTTTATTTTTTATAAACGCTTAAGCTCTCTCGGGAATATGACTTGAACGAAGTTCTAAGATTCACATGTTAATGAATCGGAAACTGCAACCCATTGGAAGTGATTAAAGACTTAACAACAGTCTGAGTTTTTTTTTCATTGCGTACCAACAATTGTAAGACACTATGATGCTTTGCGAGAACTTCTGTGTCTTATTATCCTGCCCCACTAGCTACCTGATAAAAGAGCAGTGCTCCGAAAGCTTGTACATCCAAATAAACCTGTCGGCCGATGAGCTAGTGCTGTGTGATTCTTTACCAATAACTTAAAATATGTTCATTTTCGTCCATGTTATTTTGCTTGTAACACAGATCGGACCCAGCTTCCCCTACTGTGAGACAACGTTGGACAACGGGACCTGACAGGGATGAAACATTCAATTTCAACATTTAGTATCTCCCTCAAATTCACCCTCCACTTTCTGGACCTTTGTCAGCTTGGTGAGTGAGGATATAATACGCTTGGGAAAATCCCGAGACGAACACGCCCCGCTGAACCTCACACTTCTATGTTCTCTTTTATTTGTCTCTGGTTGGTATGTGCTGCCAATGGGGGATGTTATCCCCAGGGACGGTGGTGGAGGTGATCAGTACATTGGTGTAAGGTATGATTCCCAGAGGATGTCTGTATGCGACCTACAAAATATCAGCTTGGGCAGGTATTGTTTCGGATATCCCGTCCCACCCAGACTACAGTAAGATAAAATAATCAAAGTTCAAAAGGAGAGATGGTCAAGAGGTGGTGATCAATGCAGTGAGTTTTATTCCCATCTTTCAGAAAGGAGAGAGCGAATGGATCGTGATATTGATCAATGGAGCATAGCCTGAATTCGAGAAATCAAAAGTGAGCCTCCTTCACAGTTTTAGTCAATTTTTTACTCGGAGGTGTTCCCGTTATGAAGCTCTTTTTTGACTCGCAGCACTTGAAAATCCAGAAACATCTGAAAGGAACCGTCTTCTCACCTTTATTGCATCGGTGCTGCCTGCAGCTCCCTGCTTGGCATCCTGTGAAATAGAAAGGAAGATATAGTCCATGCCATCGTTCAGGACCCTCGAGCATCTAGGCTGGTACCGACAACAGAACCATTTCAAATATTCCCTCTTGGAGATATCTAACTAATGGTTTAGTGATTGCAGCTGATTCCCGAGTTGTCGGGTTAACCAAAGTGCAGTAAAAACAATGAGTGCAGATGCTGGAAAGCAGAGTCTAGATTGGAGTGATGCTGGAAAAACACAACAGTTCAGGCAGCATTCGAGGAGCAGTAAAATCGACGTTTCGGGAAACAGCCCTTCATCAGGAAGACAGGCAGAGAGCGTGAAGGGTGGAGAGGTAAGTGACTTAACTCTCCACCCTTCAGGCTCTCTGTCTGTATTCCTGATAAAGGGCTTTTGCCCGAAGCGTCGATTTTACTGCTCCTCGGATGCTGCCTGAACTGCTGTGCTTTTCCAGCACCACTCTAATATAGAGCCTCACCAACGTGTGTACGTATGTACAGTGCCTGACAGTAGTTTGGCCCTCGAGCTCGTCGTCATCAAGTGGTGAGAGGGGACAACTGTGTACACTGCTCCAAGAGTGACCTCTCGAATGTGTATCGAGTCATAAAGTCAAAGAGATGTACAGCATGGAAACAGACACTTCGGTCGAATTCGTCCATGCTGACCAGATGTTCCATACCAATCTAGTCCCAACTGCTAGTATCCGGCCATATCCTTCCAAACCCGTCTTATTCATAAACCCATCCAGAAATCTTTCAAATGTTGCAATTGTGCTAGCCTCCACCACTTCATCTTGCAACTCTTTCCACGCACGCACCACCCACTGCATGAACAAGTTACCACTTAGTTCTCTATTATATCTTTCCCCTAACATCTAAACCCTATGCCCCCCATGGAAAAGACCTTGTCTATTTACCCTATCAAGATCCCTTATGATTTTATAAATTCCCATGACGTCGCGCCCCAGCCTGCGATGCTCCAGGAAAAAAAAAACAGCCCGCGCCTATTCAACCTCTCCTTCGAGCTCAAAACCTCCAACCCTGGCAACGTCCTTGTAAATTTTGTTTTGAATGCTTTCAAGGTTCACAACATCCGTCCAGTAGGAAGGAGAACAGAATTACACGCAATATTCCAAAACTCGCCGAACCAATGTCCTGTACAGTGCAACATGACCTTACAATCCCTTTAAGCAATACTCTGACCAATAAAAGAAAGCATACCATACGCCTTCTTCACTAACCTATCTACCTTTCACCCGACTTTCAAGAATTTATAAACCTGCATTTAAAGTTCTATTCATTCAGCAACACTCCCGAGGACCTTATCATTAAGTGTATAAGTCGTGCTAACATTTGTTTTCCCAAAATGGAGCACATTCTAATTATATAAATTAAACAGCATCTGCCACTCCTCAGCCAAAAGACTCATCTGTTCAAGATTCCGTTATAATCCGAGGTAATCTTCTTCGCTGTTCACCACACCTCCAATTTTGGTGTCATTCGCAAACATACTAACTATAACTCTTAAATTCACATACAAATCATTTATATAAATGACGAAACATAGCTGACCCAACATCGATTATTGTGGCACTCCACTTGTCACAGGTCTCCAGTTTGAAAAACAGCCCTCCTCTATCTCATTCTGTCATCTCTCTTTGAGACAGTTCTGTATCCAATGGCGAGTTCTCCATGTCTTCCATAAAATCGAACCTTGCTAATCTTCTCCCATGGGTAACCTTGTCGAGTGCCTTACTGAAGTCCATATCTATCATGCCAACCGATGTGCACTCAGCAATCCTCTTTTAATTTCGACAATGAACTCGATCAGGTTTGTACGACTGTAATTGTGCAAACTGCTGCAAGTGAGATGCAACCCAATCAGCAATATACTGCTTCGAGGAGCTGAGTGGACTGGTCCTCTTTACTGGAACGAATTGGTACATTGTTCACTGAAATACATTCTCATCTATCAGACCATAACAAATAGGAACAGGAGTAGGCTACTCCTTCCCTTAAGTCTGTTCGTGCAAGAAATCACGACTGATCCGACACACCTCATATCCAAGTACCTTCCCTTGCCACAGAGGCAGTCATTCTGTGAGTGATCAAAAATCTATCCCTCTTAGCCTTAATTGTAAATTTGGAAACTTGCTGGAAAGCTCTCCATGACAAGTAATTCGAAACCTGTGAGAGAAAATTTCCGCCCATATCGCAGTCTTAAATTGGTGCTCCTTCATTCTGAGGCTATGCTATCTGAACCTTGTCTATCTTTTGAGTGGATACGTCCCCTCTGCATTTACCCTCAAGACCGCTCTAAACATAATTCCTTATTTTACAATGAAATTACCTCCCATTGTTGTATATTCAAGTGAATAGAAGTCCACACTGAAATATTTCTGCGTGAGACAATACCTCCATGGCAAAGATAATCTCAGTGAACATTCTTTGAACTGCCTCTATACAAATGATTGTCTTAAAACGAGAAATACAACCTTCTGAATACAGAGCGCTTACTCACTGCAGAATGGGCAGAGTCTGCATTAGCCTCAGGAAAACAAAAACAAAGAGTAGGACTTCCCTCGTTCTCCGCTTGCTGCTGGCGTATTCACAATGCAACGATTTAGGATCGAATGCTCTTTGGTATGAAATTCAAATGAGTGAAGTCGCAAATTATTTAAGATTGAATTTCGTAAAACCACGCACTGGAAGACGTCAATGGCCTCATCATGCACCTGGTGATGGGTTTGCAAGTACTTTTCAGAGACATATACTTACCGAATATAAACCTTGGAATCAGTCTTTCATCAGCAGTGATTGAATCGACAAGCACGAGAACGATGAGAAGCTAAAGCACTGCTTTAACCATTCTGCTGAGAAAGTCCCGAGAGTCCTGCAGGAATGATTGGAACACTGAGGCTGTGTATCAGAAAAGAGAGGCCGTTCTGTAGTTAATGATCACAGATGAACTTTGAGGATTGAATACAGCTTGTGCTCATTCTCAAAACAGTTCACTCACTGAAACAAAATCAAAGACTAAGTGTTTCTGCCAAGACAGTTATTTATTAGTGTAAAGAGACACTCAACTGTATTATGTGAGAAGTGTGAAGGTTTGAGTAAAATAACTGCATTGTCGAACTATTTTTCTGTAGTTATAGAAAGTATTTGGCGATTTCGTTTCCTGCTGACTCTGAGAAAATCACTCACGTTGCCAAAATATTGGGACCCAGATTCCCAGCAGCTTGTGAAAGTTTCAGACAGGTTGGCAACAGTTTCTGCTTCACAGGTAAACTTTGAAAGAAATACTAACTTTTCAGAAGGAATGTTTGACCTTTTGTGTTGGTTTAATCTGAGGGCCACCACATCTCAGGCGTCTGTAAAGCTTCAGAAGTTCGGAGACGCACAGCATCAATAACTTGTACCAAGGAAGTGAACGTTCTGTTGCCAAAAATGCAGACGACATAACAATAGGTTGAAACCATGACCCTGCTAATGAGCAGAGCAGCTTTTATGGGCCAAATGGACGATATTTCTTCATGTCTTATTGTCTTTACCACGGTTGATAGAGGAAGTGAAACTTCATTTAAGACAATAGACAATTGACAATAGGCGCAGGAGTAGGCCATTCTGCCCTTCGAGCCTGCACCACCATTCAATATAATCATGGCTGATCATCCTTAATCAGTATCCTGTTCCTGCCTTATCTCCATTACCCTTGATTCCACAATCCTTGAGAGCTCTCTCCAACTCTTTCTTAAATGAATCCAGAACACCTATTAACTTTTACAGATTCATCATAGAATGCATTTTAACCAAATGGACTATGGCTCGGTATGCCAATTTCTGTGCCTGCATCGTAAGGAAACAATATGAATATTGTCCGCTGTCATGGAAAATCAACCATCATCATTAAAGATCACTCCCACTCCGGAAATAATCTCCGCAAACCACTTCTGTCAGGCAGAAGATACAAAAACTAAAACAGACAAAACAAACAGATTCTTCCTCGCAGTTACTAAACTTCTGAGAGGACCTCTCAAAGTTCAAGTCCACACTTTCATTTTAGCCCTAATTTTGTATTCCTCACTCTGTTCAATCACCCTCTGATCCTGGTGTATTTGTGTGTTTTTGGTGGCTGTATTTTGCCAGAGCAGCGAGGAGAGAAGGTGAAGTGAAGCGATGGGTGCGGGACGGGTTCGTTTTCTCGCTTAAAAAATAACTTATCAAGGGAGTCGGGCCTCCATTTTGCCAGAGCGGCGAAGTGAGAAGGTGAGGTGACGGTAGGGCTAACGGGAAGTTAAGGACTTAATTTATATTTGGGCAGTGGCTAAACCCGAGATACTACACTTGTAGTATCTCTCTCCCGCTCCCCGTCCTCGACATGGAAGAAAAAGACTCTGGAATGTAAGGCTTTTATTTCTTTCTCATCTTTGTTTCATATATTTAAGTGCTTTGTTTGGTTTTAGTTTCTTAATATGAAGCTAAGCATACAATGGCATGGGATCTCAGACCGGTGGCATGTGCCTCTTGCCTGATTTGGGAGTGTCGGATCTTGTCCAAACGTTCCTGATTCTTACACTTGCAAGAAGTGTGTCCAACCGCAGCACTTGTTTCATCGCATGACGGCTCTGGAGCTGCGGATGGACTCACTGTGGAGCATCTGCGATGCTGAGGAGGTCGTGGGTAGGAAGTTTAGTGATCTGCCACACCGTAGGTTAGAATTGCTGAGGGAGAGAGTGAATGGGTGACCAAAAGAGAGAAGAAGAGTAGGAAGGCAGTGCAGGATTCCCCTGCGGTCAACTCCCTCCAAAACAGGTATACCGTTCGGATACTGTTGGGGGAGATGGCTCACCAGAAGAGGGCAGCATTTGTCAAGATCATGGCACCGTGGCAGGCACTGAAGTTCTGAAGGGCTCGGAAAAGACTCGTAGGGCCATAATCAGAGGGGGTTCTATTGTGAGTCGAGTATATAGGCGTTTCTGTGGCCGAAAACGGGACTGCCGGATGGTATGTTGCCTCACTGGTGCATGAGTCAGGGATGTCACTAAGCAGCTGCAGAGCGTTCAAAAAGGGGAGCTTGAACAGCTAGTTTTCTTGATGCATATATGCAGCAACGATATAAGTAGAAACCGAGATGAGGTCCTGAAAGAAGAATTCAGTGTGCTAGGAGAGAAGTTTAGGAGGAAGAACCGGAAATGTAGTGATCTCGGGATTACTACCAGTGCCACGTGCTCGCCAGAGTAGAAATGAAAAAATAGACAGGATGACCACGAAGCTTGAGAAATGGTGTCGGAGGGAGGGGTACTGATTTGTTGGGCATTGGGACCAGTTCTGGGGAAGGTAGGGCTATTAGAAAATGGACGGTCTACATCTGATTCAGACCAGAAGCAATGTCCTTGGGGAAGTTTTTGTTGTGAAAGGATTAAACTGATGTGGCAGGGGACTGGGAACCAGAAGTGAAAACAAGTCGGAAGCGAGGTGTAAACTGGCGACTGTATTAATTATGAAGATAAAATTAATGAAGTGAAGAATAGGCAGATAAGGACAAAGGAAGTGGTGGCCTGAAATGTATGGACTTTAATGCAAGGAGTATAGTTTGTTCGGCAGATAAACTTATGGCTTGGATTGGTGTCTGGGAGTATGGCGTTATTGCAATAACAGATACTTGGTTGAAGGAAGGGCATAATGATTGGGAAGTAAATGTTCCAGGATATAGACGCTTCAGACAGGACAGGGTGGGAATTTGAAGGGGAGTTGGAGTTATTCTGCTGGTCAGGGGCAATATCATGGCTGTACTTTAGGAGGACACTATGGAGCTCTTGAGTAGTGAGGCATTATGGGTGGAGTTGTGAAAAAAAAGCAGGGTGCAGCTAAATTGTTTGGGCTGTATTACAGGCCTCCCAACAGTGAACGTGAGGTAGAAGAACACATTGGTAAACAGATGTCGAGGTAATAGGGGTGTGTTGGTGGGAGATTTTAATTTGCCCAACATTGACAGGGATACAATTAGCGTCAGAGGTCCGTATGGGGGAGAAGTAATAAGAAGGGTGCAGGAGAGCTTTCTAGAGCAGTTTGTCTATAGTCCGACAAGGGAAGGGGCCATACTGAACCTGGTAATGGGGAACGAGCCAGGACAGGTGGTAGAAGTTGCGGTGGAGGACTTCTTTGGGAACAGTGACCACAATTCTGTAAGTTTTAGAATAATCATAGAAAAGAAGAGAGTGGTCCTAAGGGAAGAGTACTAAACTGTTCCAAGGCCAATTATATCAAAATTAAGCAGGAACTCGGAAATGTGGATTGGACACAGCTATTTGCCAGGAAGTCCACATTTGAGATGAGGAAGGCTTTGAAGGATAGGTTAAAGATAGTGCAGGATAGGCATGTCCCTCTGAAGGCAAAGGATATGAAGGGCAATATTTGAAAAACGTGGATGAGAGGATAAATTGTACGACTAGCCAAGAGGGAAAGGGGCGCATACATAAGGTCTAGGCAGCTAAGACAGAACGGGTCCTGGAGAAATATCGCAAGAGAGGACAAATCTTAACCAAGGAAGCAAGTGGACGAAAAAGGGTCATTAAATAGATTTAGCAAGCGGAATTAAGGAGAACCCAAAAGCATTTTATTCTTATATGAGAAGCAAGAGGTTAACTCGAGAAAGGATTGATCCACGAACGGATAATGATGGAAGTCTGTGTGTCGATACTGAGGGAGATTCTGAATGATTACTTTGCATCAGTGTTTACTGAAAAGAGGAAAATGATGAGTCTTGAGATGAGCAATAGAAGTTTGATTAGTCTGGATCACGTTGGCATAAATAGGGAAGATGTGTTGGGTAGGCTAAAGGTTATTAAGTTGGACAAATCCCCAGGACAGGATGGGATCTAACCAAGGTTGCGGAGGGAGACGAGAGATTAAATAGCTGGAGCTCTGATAGATATATTTGGGCATCCTTAAATACCGGTGAGTTGCCAGAGGACTGGAATGTTGCTCATATTGTTCTCCCATACAAGAAGGGTAGTAAGGAAATTACGGATAACTACAGACCAGTGACACTGACGTCGGTGGTGTGAAAGTTGCTGGAGAGAGTACCGAGGGATAGGATCTTTTTTGTATTTCGCAAAGAATGGACTTATCAGGCAACATGGTTTTGTGTGGAGGAGATCGTGCCGTACCCACTTAATAAGTTGGTAGTGACCAAGTTGATAGATGAAGAAAGGGCTGTTGATGTCATGTACATGGACTTTAGTAAGGCGTTTGATAAGGTTTCCCACGTTAGACTAATGAAGAAGGTGAAGTCACATGGTGTGCAGGGTCGCTTCGCTAGGTGGATAAAGAACTGGTTGAGCAACAGGAGACAGAGGGTAGTAGTTGAAGGGAGTTTTTCGAAATGGAGGAAGGTGATCAGTGGTGTTCCACAGGAGTCAGTGTTGGGGCCTATGTTGTTTGTAATGTACATAAATGATTAGGAAGAGGGCACTGTTGGTATTATCAGTAAGTTTGCAGATGACACGAAGATTGGTGGAGGATCATAAAGCATAAGAGTCTATCAGAGAATACAGGGGGATATAATTAGACTGGAGAGTTGAGCGGACAAGTTGCAGATAGATTTCAATCCAGACAAATGTGAGGAGATATATTTGGGAAGACTAATACTAGAGCGAATTATACAATGAACGGAAGAGCCTTGGGAAAAGTTGATGGGCAGAGAGATCTGGAAGTGCAGGTCCATTGTACCCTGACGTTTGCTGCACAGGTGGCTAGAGTGCTCAAGAAACATATTGTATGCTTGCCTTCATTGGACAGGATATTCATTATAAGAGCTGGCAAGTCATGATAAAATTGTACAAGATATTGGTTCCGCCGCATTTCGAATACTGTGTAAAGTTCTGGCCCCCACATTATCAAAAGGATTTGGACGCTTTGGAGAGGGTGCAGAGAAGGTTTACGACGAAGCTGCCTGGTATGGCAGGTGCCATCTGTGAAGAGAGTTTGAGTAGATTAGATTTATTTTCAGTAGAAAAATGAGGTTGGGGTTGTGCTGATTGAGGTTTACGAAATCATTAATGGTCTAGACAGAGTGGACAGCGACAAGCTTTTTCCCAGTGCGAAGGATTGAATAACAAGATGTCACGCTTTCAAAGTGAGTGGTGGGATGTTTACGGGGGATATACGCGGCAACTACTTCACACAGAGTGTGGTGGTCGTTTGGAACGCCTTGCCAGCAGAGGTAGTAGAGGCAGGCGCGGCAGATTCTTTTAAGATGCGTCTGGACAGATGCATGAGTAAGTGGGGAGCAGAGGGACACATACGCTTAGGAATTGGCCGACACGTTTAGACAGTACATTTGGATCGGGTCAGACTGGTGGGGGGGGGGGGGGGGGGGGGCGGCGAAGGTCCTGTCCCTGGGCTGTAAATTTTCTTTACTTTTGGTTCTTTGTATGACACGCACAACATCGCTCTTTCACTCTACTTATGTAGGTGTAACCATAAAAATCAAATCAAATCAAAACTAACAAAATTCACTGAAGGCATCACTCTGCATTATAAACCAACCAGCGTGTCAACTAAGCACTGCAAGGCCAGCATCGGCACAAAAGCATTCTGAAGATAGAAGGCTGAAAGAGTGATCCATAAGACGAAGGGCAGGGTACAATCAGGGTAAAATTATTGAGAAGGTAAAATGAGTAGTTTGTGGGACTCTAATGTGGAAGGAGAAAGGGAGAGATAGAGAGTAATTGACGAGATATTGTGAGAATGAGAGAGTGAAAACACAGGGGCAGCGAACTGGAGACGGCCAGATATTTAGAGGCAAGTAGGGGGTGGGAGAGAGACAGAGACAGAAGTAATGTGAGCTGCTGAGAAGGTTACAGATCAGGAAAGATGCAGCAATAAAATACATAACTGAAAGCACCTCTCAGAATTCCAGAACATCTCATTGACCTGGCATGCTCTAACAAGGTCCGTGCTGCCAACGTATTATTAAAGCAGATAAAGGCAGCCAACTTGCACGCAATCTACTCCCAATATTGATCTATTCGAGAAGGATTTGTTTGTGCAAAGATCTGCGTGGATAAGGGTGGGGTGCGGCGAGTTTACATGTCGATATCTGTTTTGAAGAAATGCTGTCGGTTTGGGGGTTCAGGAACTGGTAGATAAAACAATGGAAACTTGGAGATGTTAAGTCGAAAAATGAAGGACGTTGCTTGAAATGTTGATGAGCTGGAAGCTGACGTGATAATGGAAGAAAGAAGCAGCGCGCCCTGGATAGTTGTAAGTATGTATGCAATCAGAAAAGAATGCCACAACAGAACCATCGGTGCAGGGAATTGACCGTTTTGGCATATTCTTCCAGCTACTTTGAAATAAAGAAATACATTATTATCTGCCCAATTGTAATGGTATTAAACACAGACACAGACTATTGCTGTTTTCCGCAATGCAATTGATGGCCTTAACTATCTGCAGCCATAACATAAAATGATTTCAATGTTAGTTTGATGCCTGGACGAGCTGAGTGGTCATCCAGTACTCCTCCCTCAAGTTCTGCACTATTTTCCGAACACTCTCGCCATACCTTATATAATTGAGCATTTTTGTCTCACCATGAATTCCCTTTTCCCAGTGCATTTTCTGGCAATAATCCTTCAGAGTATATGTCTCCTTATCCTTCAGCATTACAAACTGAAAGAATCCTGTATCCCTTAATAGTATAACCTATTCACTTACGACCTCTAGCCTATGTGGATATACATTATCTTTGCTGGTTTTCTTTTTATGAGCAGGTCTTCCACTTCGTTCTAAATTAACTTCTAATCATCTTGTACACTCTAACATAGTTGTCTCATTTCTCTTGAGCTGTTTGTTACGAGTTCAAAAAGACTCTCACTCTTATCCTGTTTTCCTACATATGGCTTTCGCCTCGGCCACCAACAGCGTGATTTTATGTGGTCCACGTTATTACATTGAAAACATCGCAGCCTGTTCCTTCTTTGTCCCCTTCAAGGGTTTCCTTTTTTACCCTGTGGTAAGGTATCCGTATGATCTTCACTGAGATCTACATTTCCTTTTCTTCGTGAGTCTCTCTCTTTGCCCCAGTTTCTATCAATCGCGGATTTAAATTGATTGTTTGAAGCCAAATCGTGTTTTGTGGGTCAGCTCATATTCATCGGCCACTTCAGCTGCTAACTGCGCCGTTTTAACTCTCCACTCTTTCGCAAGTTTTTGCGCTGATTCAATAATTGAATTTTTGAATTCCTGCAAAATACTTACCTCTCTCAGGGCATCGTAGGCTTGCTGGATTTTTAAAGCTCTTTTCCACCGCTCATAATTACACTGCTTGATCATTTGAAACGCAATAAAAGTTTGACCAGGGACCCTCCAAGATTCCTGAAACATCTCTGCAGGCTTCTTGTATAAGCTCATATGCATTTAAGATGGCGTTTTCACCACTTCATATTCTGCAGTTACTCCTCTGATAGTGATGCCACGAGTTTAGTAGCCGTATTTTGATCAAGGAAAACCACATTGCCACTGACCTCTGAATTTGTTTCGTGACATTTTCAAATGAAATGAAAAAGGCTTCGACATCCCTCTCAGAAAATTTCAGCAATACTTGAACATACTTCAGCAGTTTCTCACTCGGTTTTTACCCACTATGGGGTTCCTCACTCCCACTCTCGTCCTCACGATACTTGCTTTTAGACTCCATCTCCATCCTTTTGATCTGGCTTTCCTTTTTAAGTGTGAAGTTTTGAATTTCAATCTCTCTCGTTTCCTTTGACACCTGCTAAAGCCCTTTGTTCTTTTCCTTCTCTTATCTCCTAACCGTAACTAAACTGTTTTATTTCTGCTGCCCTTTCCTTCCCTCTCGCCTTGAGCTCAAGCTGCATCATTTGCAATTCAACTTTTGCAGTCTCCAAAGTTTCTGATGGTTTATCCAGCAAGTTTAGTTGCTGAGCTACTTCTTTAATCATTTATCCTTTACTCAAAAAATGAGGCAGCTCGAATCCCAGTTTGTCTGCGAATTGCAGCAGTCTGGCGGTATTCACCTTTTGTAAAACGTCCAAAGTCACTGTGTCCAACTCTAGATAACACTTGGCGTACGCAAGTGCCAGTGTTGTTCCAATAAATGTCTATCCAACAAAATCAATACCCGAAATATAGAGACTGGTACCTACCACTTGCTGTTTCAAATCACGGACGCGCACCCAATCAGTTATGGACAAGGTCAGTCCATGCAACACATTATTCAGCAGCAAGCACACACTGTAACGTTGCAATTTGTTGAGGTAAGTATACAGTAAAAATCACCCAGCCTTAAAAAAGGACAAAATGTTGTTAACAAAATTACAGAACGTAACAAAAATAACAGAATATAGAATACCCATCGAACGCAGTCTATCCAAATGAGGCTTACTTATGCTGCTTCGAATGCACACAACACTCCCAATAAACACACACCTTAAAAAAGTGAGTAAAGCTGAAACAGAGGCACACACGTCAAATTACAAAAGGCAGCAGGACAGAGGGTTGAGCAAACTGTTTCCATTGCTGAACTGACTTAAATGAAACTTCAGCTTTTCGGACTAACGACTCATGTGTCTTTATGCAGGTCAATTCTAAAACATAAAGGCTTTAGCCTAAAGTCTTAGCTGCTTATACATGAACAAAACAAAAGGCCGCTGAGCACCATTTGATCTCTTTACCAAACCAGCCGTTTTGGCCCCCAGCATCAATGCAAACTGCCCTTTATCTAACAATGCCGTCACCTTATGATGCGTGCACAAGATCATAGGATGGCCCATCGTTCCGGAGGAGGCCTTCTCTTGGGCAAAATGAGTCGTCACCAGCTCCTGGTAACGAGTGGATACCCCTGAACCACTCCATCAAGTATGTTGCTATAATATGCATTAGGTTGCTTAGCGATCCACTCCTCCCACGCCAAAGCCCGTCTCTTGTGCGAGTTCTGCAGCATAATAACCTGCCTGTCTGTTTAACACTTAAAGTTAGAAACGTTTCTCCAAATTAGGCAGACCCAACACCCGAACCGACTGCAATGCCTGCTGAAGAGTATTGAAAGGTGCTGCAGCGTCCTCATTCCACTGCAGCACACTCTGCAGACTCAGTTGACGTGACTCCATCATTATTTTCCTCAGAGGAGCCTAAAATCGACACACTCCTCAATCTAATCAGAGTTAAACTCTATCATCCACTAAATTGTCATCATCTATCCAACTTTCACAGGCGTGAGAGCCAGAATTGTTGCCGAAATGTGATCAGGTGTTATCACGTTACTTCACTTTGATATATGCCTACCCAAATCCTCAGTAAGCTGCTTACAGTATTGTAGCTTCTGCCTAGCCATCTTATGGCCAACACAGGCCAAGCTTTCCAGAATAGATGTGGTTTCACGCTCACCCTTGACTGTAAGAGCAAACTAACAAATCATAAACATACTGTATTAGTGTACTGTCCAATGGCAGACTCTCCAGATCCATCTTCAACACCTGAATAAATATATGTGGCAACTGCTTATTCCCCTGTGGCGTAAGATTATGAGGATACTGCCTTGCCCTGTACATAAAAACGAACAAATATTGCCAGTGGAAGACTAAAGGCAGCTGGGCTCAAGTCAATCACTGAAAACCAATGTCCTTCCGGTAGTACATATGTTAGCAAAGAATGTGGGTTTGGAACAAATGCTAGCAAATCTTACACAATCTCATTAACTGCCATAAAATAATGTACAATGTTATTTAAATTTAGACTTTTCCACTTTTTGCAACAGGCCGCAAATGAGTATTACACGGGCTGCATGTTTCCCTAAATACTCCTGATTCCAACACTCCCTGTGCTGTTGTTGCCTCAGCTATCCAAGGATACTGAGATCTTGTTTTCAAAATTTCCCCCGGTTTTAATCTTATTTCCACTGGATTCGGTGATTTCACTCTCCCCACATCTGCACCATGTACCTAACGTGGGAAGGTGTGAGGCATATGCGGTTTAACACAAATATACGTAGCTCCAGTATCTATCGTCATAGGCCTCAACCGCCCTTCGACACTAACCTGGACAAAAGTATCATGTTCAGCTTCCTGCGTTATCATAGGATATTGCCCCTTCTCACTCGGGTTCTCTGGGGAATCCGGGCACATCATATACAGATTTACAGGCTCCCTCGAGCCTGCAGGGATTTGTGTCAGGACAGCCGAACCTTAATGACTGATTGGTCCAACTTGGGACCAGGAGGGCAAGGGCCAGTAAGAGCAATTTCGTCTTAAATGACATGGGTCACAAGACCCGAACACACAAGTCCTGATCCTCTCTGTATCTGACTTCTCGCCATACACTTTGCTCCACCCTCTCCCGCCCCCCCGCCCCCGCCCCAAAGTCCCATCTATGCAGTTAAATTCATTTTGCCCTTGGTATGGTAACTGTGGAAAAGTCCCTCCAAAAATGTTTATTATCTGATCAGCATTTTTTGGCCCTTGCCAGGTAGCTTTAGATGGTTCTTCCTGGAGCACCATATTACTCATCATATTGGCGACAATCACTCCAGTTGTCACCGGCAGCAGTGTTTTTTCTCTCTCTCTTTCTTTTTAAGTTCCTCGAGCTGCAGCAGTGTCAAATTTCTTTGCACTTCCTCCTGCTGTTCAACCAGCATCTTCTTGTCTTTCACACAAGTCTTTTGAACGTACGGATTGAATAACCTCGGAATCCTGGCGGGCCATGTAAGTCAGACCCTCAACTTCCTCTAATTTAGATTTGACTTGAGGGGAGATTGCTTCAACAAAGCAGTCCAGAACATTGTGTTCAACAGCTGACTACCTTCCAGATTTTTTTCTGATTCAAGCCCCCACGTTTTCAACTGGTTTTCCAAATAAGCTGACGGGTTTTCAGTGTATCCCAGTGGATCCGCTGTTCAACCTTTAGGATCAATATTAGGGGTATAACAATCTCCACGTGCCCTAATGCATTCTGTCTGACTCGATCAAACCCAGCATCATCAAACACCGGATTATATACTACATTTTTCAAGCGTGCGCAGTTTATTATCTCTCTTAGTTGTGACAGTCCCATTACCTTTATTAGCAGTACCTTCAAATCCCCCAATGCCAAGAACCGTTCTGTGGTTTCGTCCTCAATGGCTGTAATTCACTTTCCTGCTCCATTATGTCAACTTCTCAACACATTTATCAGTTCTTCCAGATCCTGGGCTCCACAAGGAATGTATTGTGGCTGTCTTCACCCTTTTATGATCAAAGGCATTATGTTCCCAGGTGGGGTTTTATTGCCATTATTAAAGCTGCTACATTGTAAATTCTCATCAGAATCCACTTCAAACCATAATTCTATCTGTTGATATTCTTTTTTTCTGCTTGTTCTGTTCAGGCTCATTTTCCTGATCACAATACTGCCTCCTAATCTTTCCTTCCCCGGTCACTCCCCTATAACTCTCCGACTGTTTCTGCCTAACATCCCTGCTACGATTTAAGTATGTATCCTAATCCCTTCCTTCTCTTAACCTGCATAGGTTCTGAATTTCCCCTCGCAATCTCTCTCTCTTTACAATCAATAGCTTCTAATTCTGTTGCCTCCTCGTCTGTTTCTCTAGTTTTTCTCTAGTTTTATTCTTAACACATTCTATTCAATGTAGGCTTTTTTCCCAATTCAATTTCCCATAGAGCTGTATTGCACAGCCCAATAAAGAACAGTGGGTTACATTCTGCCTACCTAAATAGCGGGGAGGGAGGTTTCCAAGTCTTCCATCGTGCGATATAAAACATGTTGTCCCCTGCTGGGCGTCCATATATGAAGGCTCTTTATTCTGCACTGAGCACGGGGACATAGTCTCATCACCAGCCTTTGTGCACAGAAATTGCTTATTCTCCTCTCTGGCACCTCCATCAGTTGCAACTAATGCCTGACAAACTTTCTGCTACTCATCTCCTTCAACAGCTTGAAAGTTTCCACTTCTTCTTCCCACTTCGGTATTCTGTTCTTTGAATTATCCTATGTCTCTAATTCTGAATTCATCCTTCCATTTCATCGCACATATTTACGTCAAAGGTACTCTCTTCGGCCATTTAGTTCATAAATCCATTGTTTTTCTTTCCCATTTTTCAGAAAACTTAACGGTATTATTTCATGCTCCTGGAAATAGCTTACTCAGTGTTTCAGTTTCAGTCCCTTTATTCATGCATTTATGCTGAGATACATACACACACATATACATATATACATCTCTCAGTGCAGCTTATCTATTATCTCTGTTCTCACAATGTTCCCTTATGTCTTACAAGTCGGTTCCTGCCTCGTCATTTATTACAGGTATTCCCGAACTCTACAACTTGCAATCTTCCCTTACCAATCTATCGGGAGAAAGTGAGGTCTGCAGATGCTGGAGATCAGAGCTGAAAATGTGTTGCTGGAAAAGCGCAGCAGGTCATGCAGCATCCAGGGAACAGGACAGTCGACGTTTCGGGCATAAGCCCTTCTTCAGGAATGAGGAAAGTTTGTCCAGCAGGCTAAGATAAAAGGTAGGGAGGAGGGACTTGGGGGAGGCGCGTCGGAAATGCGATAGATGGAAAGAGGTCAAGGTGAGGGTGATAGGTCAGACTGGGGTGGGGGCGGAGAGGTCAGAAAGTAGATTGAAGGTTAGGAAGGCGGTGCTGAGTTCGATGGATTTGACTGAGACAAGGTGGGGGGAGGGGAAATGAGGAAAGTGGTGAAATCCGAGTTCATCCCTTGTGGTTGGAGGGTTCCTAGGAGGAAGATGAGGCGCTTTCCTCCAACCGTCGTGTTGTTGTGGTCTGGCGATGGAGGAGTACAAAGACCTGCATATCCTTGGTGAAGTGGGAGGGGGAGTTGAAGTGTTGAGCCACAGCGTGGTTGGGTGTTTTGGTCCGGGTGTCCCAGAGGTGTTCTCGGAAATGCTCCGCAAGTAGGTGGCCTGTCTCCCCAATATAGAGGAGGCCACATCGGGTGCAGAGGATGCAATAGACGATGTGTGTGGAGGTGCAGGTGAATCTGTGGTGGATATGGAAGATTCCTTTGGGGCCTTGGAGGGAGGTGAGCGGGAGGTGTGGGCGCAAGTCTTGCACCTCCTGCGCTTGCAGGGGAAGGTGCCAGGAGTGGAGGTTGGGTTGGTGGGGTGTGTGGATCTGACTAGGGAGTCACAGAGGGAGTGGTCTTTACGGAATGCTGATAGGGGAGGGGGGAAATATATCCTTGGTAGTGGGTCCGTTTGGAGGTGGCGGAAATGACGGCGGATGATGCGCTGTACATGGAGATTGGTGGGTGGTAGGTGAGGACCAGTGGGGTTCTGTCCTGGTGGCGGTTGGAGGGGCGGGGCTCAAGGGCGGAGGAGCGGGAAGTGGAAGAGATGCAGTGGAGGGCATCGTCAACTACGTCGGGGGAAAATTGCAGTCCTTGAAGAAGGAGGCCATCTGGGTTGTATGTTTTTTGGAACTGATCATCCTGGGAGCAGATGCGGCGGAGACGAAGGAATTCGGAGAATGGGATGACGTTTTTACAGGGGGCAGGGTGGGAGGAGGTGTAGTCCAGGTAGCTGTGTGAGTCGGTCGGTTTGCAGTAGATGTCCGTGTTGATTCGGTCGCCTGAGATAGAAATAGAAAGGTCGAGGAAGGGGAGGGAGGAATCTGAGACTGTCCAGGTGAATTTGAGGTCGGGGTGGAACGTGTTGGTGAAGTGGATGAAGTGGGAGCACGAGGCGGCGCCGATAACGTCATCGATGTCCCGGAGGAAAAGGTGGGGGATGGGGCCAGTGTAGTTGCGGAAGATGGACTGTTCCACATATCCTACGAAGAGGCAGGCATTTTCGTGCCCCCACCAAAACTCTTACAATAGCTGAAAAAATGTTGGAAACAGCAAACGCCTTTCATTCTTCTCAACAGTCAGTGCTGTAAGTAGGGTTCGACCAAGAGATAGAGAGCACGACACTGTGCAGTGCAGTTTCACAGAGGGAGAGGGAAACAAGAGCTATCCAAAGTGCTCAAAGTGTGTTCTAACTGATACTGAGAATAGAACTGTGCACTGTGCTAAAATGTGGCGAAATTGAGTGATATCGAGAGCAGAATTGCGCATAATGCTTTAGTGTGGTGTAACTGAGAAATATAGATAGCAGAATTGTGAACTGTTCTTTACATTTACTGGAGGTGAGTGATATTGATAGCAGAATTCTGTACTGCGCATTTTATGAGGTACAATTGAGAAATATTGAGAGCAGATATGTGCACTGTGCATTATATGTGTTGTAAGTGAGGGACATTGAGAGCATAATTGTGCATGCTGATTTCTGTATGGTGTAACTGACAGATATTGGGTGCAGAATTGTGCAGGCTTCCTTATATGTGGTGTAATAGAGAAATATTTAGAAAAGAAATGTGCACTGTGTTTTCAGTACGGTAAAAGTGAGGGATATCAAGTGCAGAATTATGCAGCTTGATATAAAGATATCAGCACTGATATATAACGTGGAGATGCATCGTTATGCCAAATGGAAATCAACTTTTCAATCGGCTAAATAAGAAAATTTAGTGTGGAGACGGGGTGACTTTTACCTGAGATATGATAATCCATCTGCTATGGCGACTTCTAAAACAATTACACGTGCTATCTAAACTTTGAAATTGCATCTTCCCAAGAGTTCTTGTGCTGTGTAAGAAAGCTATTTGACTTTTTTGAAATGTCCATGTTGTTCGTGTTAATTGTATACTTGGAACATCTTCTGAATACATCCATGGATAAGCCTCAATGATAAGAGAAACAAAACAATTTAACAGCTCTGGCGTAACAAGCTAGGTTTCAGTGTGGAACCTAAACTTTTCCTGTATGACCACGAGCTGGGATCATTTCAATTTGGAGATCAGAGCTGTGCAATGTTCTCCGACTGAGGTCAAACGATTGGGAGTAAAATACTGGGAGAACAGACCAGCTCATATTGAAGCAGGGATGTCTGGAAATCTCCCATGGTACATCACGGGAACATGTGAAACTAATTCTGGAACAGGGCTCAGGTATTGCATAAACATTACTTTGTTTCAATAAATGGCTTCAAGGCAGAGAGATAGAGAGCGAGAAATAGACAGCGAGAGACAGGGAGAGAGAGACGCAGAGACAGAGATAGTGACAGAGGGAAACAAAGATAATAAATAGAAGCAGCTCGAGATAGGGATAGAGATAGAGAGAAAGAGAGACAGAAAATGCAGATATGCAGAGACAGAGATAAGAATAGTGATAGAGACAAAGAGAGACCATAAAGTGAAGCAGAGATAGGGATAGAGATAGAGAGACATGGAGAGACAAACGGAGAGACTGAGAGCGGCAGAGATTAAAAAAGAGAGAGAAATAGAGAGATCGAGACAGAAAATGCGTGTTTGAGAAAATGTGTTTGAGAGTGACAGGTGAGGGGGGACAGTGGAAAGGAGATTTAAGGATCAAGTTTTCATTGTACTAGCTCCCTCTCAACTTAAACACATAGCCACAAGTATTAGACATTTTAACTCTGGGGGGAACATAACTGACAGTTAACTATCTATGCATCTCATGATTTGATAGACTTCGACCAAGTCTGCACGCGGCCTCTGCCCTCCAGGGAAAACATTTTTAAATGGAGTACAGGTGCCGGTATTGGACTGGGGTGGACAAAGTTAAAGAGTGGACAAAGTTAAAGAGTGGACAACACCAGCTTATAGTCTAAGAGGTTGGTTTAGAAACTTTGTTTTCGAAGCGCTGCTCCTTTGTCTGTTCGCTCGTGTGGCAGGATCTTAGGATACAGAATCCATCGAATATGATCTAAGTATTTCCAAATACAACTGTTGGACTATAACTTGTGGTTGTGTGATGCTTAACTAAGTTTTTTCTGCCTCTCCTTCATCGTTCACTTCCTCTAATCCAGGCAACATCCGGGTAATCATCTCGCACATGCTCTCCATTGCGTTCACATCTTTGAATTAATTGTGGTGATCCACATTGAAAGCAACATTCTAGGTTTCGCTCAAGCAAACTCTTATAAAGCTACGACATGATATTCTACTTATTTTACTCAATTACCAGACCAAGATGCGATCCTGACATATTCCATCTTTACGACCTTATCAACTGTCATAGCTCCTTTCAGGGAGCTATTGACTTGAATCCCAAGATCCCTCCGTACATCAATGCTGCTCAGGTCCCTGTACACGTCTACATAATAATTGATCTCCCCAAAAGAGCAGCACCCCACGCTTACCGTCATTCGGCGTGTCGAAGGGTCAGAGATCGGGAGACTTGTAATCAGGAAATGAATCAGAGGTGTTGCGGAGAGGCCTAAGAGTGGAACTGAGGATGATCAGTTCTGCCACGATGTCCTTCAACAGGGGAAAGGATTAGATGGGCCAAACAGCCTATTTGTATTCCCTACACCTTATGATTAATGTACTGTTCACAGCAGCTTCTCTGTGGGTGGGGGAGGTGGGTGGGGAGGGAGTGAAGGAGTTCTGAACGGAGATATGATTACAACGTCAAGGAAGCACCTGCAACGCAGATGGAGACCGTTCGGCCTGACTTGTCCATGCCAGCTCTGCAGGTGGGCAGTTAACCCAACGGCACTCCGTAACCTCTTCATCATTCCTTTCCAAATAATCTCTTCCAGGACGCTACTGTTCGACACCCCAACCCCATCGGGTAGGACCCTTGCTCTGTATTTCTGTCTCCTTTACCAATTTCCTGAGCCCTCGAGTTGTTGAAGATCCTGTTTAAGAAACCGAACGCGCGGTGACACAGGAGTTAAGAGTAAGGAACTTTTTGATTGCGCTGCACGTTTTCACCTTAACAACTAAATGAGATGCGGCAGAAACAAGCCAAAGCAGCCTGAACAAAATAAAAGGCAGCACAGGCGAAAGGCGAAATGGCATCTTTGCCTTCTCCTCTATTCCCACACCCAGAGTGCTCCTTGCGATTTGCACTGACCTCCCAAATGATTGCGGCTTCGCAGTTCCCTGTCAGCAGTACTGAGCTGCGCCAGCATCAAAGCCCAAAAAAGCAAAATCGGAGATGTCCACATCATCAGGCTTGCTGCTCCGAGCAACAATTAGCAGGCTAGCATATGGCTGTTGTTTATATGGACTAGGCGAGTCTGCTGTGGTTAATAATAGCCCATGTA
Source organism: Chiloscyllium plagiosum (assembly GCF_037043375.1). Lineage (NCBI taxonomy): Eukaryota > Metazoa > Chordata > Chondrichthyes > Orectolobiformes > Hemiscylliidae > Chiloscyllium > Chiloscyllium plagiosum. The sequence goes on from NW_028270179.1 coordinate 29,653,345, forward strand.
TGAACTAATACACACACACACACACACACACTCACACAAACGCATACACACAGAGATACACAAAGACACACATGCACAGACACACGCACACGCAGACGCACACACACTCACAGATACACACACACGTAGACACACAGAGAGACACACACACCAAGGCAAACACACCCCACAGTCACATACACACGGACACATACGGAGACACACACACCAACCCCACAAACACACATACAACACACAGAAACACACACACAGAAATGCAGAGTGACACGCACCAAGAGACACAGACCCACCACCCACACAAACACAACACATCCCACATGCACACTCCTCCGCACCTACCCCCCAACACACTACCAACTCACACAGACCACCACCCACCCACACTCACAAACACAAACACATCTTACCAACTCCCCCCACACATGCATACCCACACACAAACACCCACATGAACCCATACACGTGAACATATTCCCCACCCAACACACACAAACACACACGTCACACACACATACTTGCTTCCAGACATACACGCACACCCACACACATACACCCCGCGCACACAGACACATACTCAGACACACTCTCACACATACGCTACCCCACACTCTCACAAACACGAGCACACAGGCACATCACCCACAGAGACGCACATTTATCCAAAACCTTCTCCCACACTCACTGTCTCAAATACATGCAGAGACTGTTTTCTAACACTCACATACACAGTGACTCACGCTTAGAGACCCTCGCTCCACATTCGTACATTCAAATACACATGCACAACTCTCTTCTCAATATCCAAACACTCGCAAAAACACCGATCCACTTGGAATGGCTGTCGACCCACTCACACACGCTCAGGCACACTCACCCACTTACACAGGTCATTCTCCCAAGTAATCACAGAATCATATACATTGAGAGCACCTCCTCCTTGGCACGCACTCACGTACACTCTCATATGCACACATATACTCAGCAGACGCTCCTCTCACCCTCAAACTCACACACTTATGCACACACACTCTCACACACACATACACAGAAACTTCACCCCCATGCACACGAACAAACATAGAATGACTGAGTCTCACCCGCACACATCTCAAAACACGGACAAATACGCAATCACGCACACTGTCACAGACACATACACACTCCTCCTATACACTCACACATACTGGCACACAGTTCCACAGTCCATCTCCCGCACACTCCATATATGCACAAGCATGCACACACACGGACACACACACACACACTTACACATACGCTCTCAAATGCACTCTCACTCACACACATACACCAGCACCTCATACACCGACATTCCACACATTCACTTACACATATACTCTCATGCACACTTACACACAGACTCTCTTTCACTTAGACATTTACACAATTACGTAGACACTCCTCCCAACAAACGCTGAAACTCTCTCACAAATAAATATTGACACTCAAACACACACTGTCATACACACGTTCAGAGACACTGCAGCGACACGCACACACATACTGACACACATCTCCACATTCTCTGTCCCTCACACTCATATACTGAACAATACTGACACACATAGACCCATACTTACACAGATGCTTCTCCCATTGCCTCAAACGCACACTAACAATCTCCTCTTCACACACACACACACACACACACACACACAATCTTACAAAGACGTTCTCACATTCATTCACACACACACCTGGTCCACCCTCTCTCACACATTCAAACGCAATTCTACAGAACGTTTCACATAGTTTCAAACACAAGCACGTACAGACACCCGTGGAAATACACTTCTCTCTCACGGAGACACATTCACATGCACACACACACTCACACACTCACAAGCACATTCACACGCACTTACATAGACCATCAACACACACCCACACACACTAAAACACACTTGCACAGACCCTTCTCCATAAATCACACACACCCACATACCTAAACAGACCTAAACGCTCACATATACGGACGCACACACATATCGACGTGTTTAAATACACCCCCAAAATGCACACAAACTCACAATCACACAGTCAGACACACGTACACAGAGCTTCTGATAGTCACACGCGCTTACACAGACCGTCTCCCATACTCACACTCACGACCTTACACACCTTCCTCCAATACACCCTCTCTCACACATACAAACGGTGCTCGTCCATGCACTCTCACACACTTGCACAGACCACAGTCCACTCTCTGACACACTCACAAACACATTGAACCTTTCACAAAGTTTCGCATACTCTCACACACACGCACTTACACGACACTCCTCCCACACCAACATTCACATGCACACACATACACTGACACACACACAGACCGTCTCCCAATCACTCACTCAGACTTACGAAAACTCTCGTCACCTACTCATCCTCGCACACACTTACATAAATCCTCTCGCACACACTGACACATACACGTGTAAACTTGCACAAACTGTCCACCCACAACGCACTCACACACATTCACATATACACACACACAATCGCACTTCCTCACCTAAACCCATTCACACACATTGGAATAGACCATGTCCCCACACTCACTGAGAGACTCACATTCACACAGACTTGCATAAACCTTCTTCGGACACACATATACACATGCACTCACACACACATACATGCTCTCCAAAACACTGAACGTTCTTTCACACACACTTACATAGACATTCTCCGACAATCAGACTCTCTCACACAATCCCACGCGCACACGAACTTACAAGTACCATCTCTAACACACTCAAACAGACCTTCTCTCATGCACAAATGCACACTCACAAAATCATATACGCTCACACACTCACACTCACGCAGTCACAAACTTTCACATGTACCCAAACACTCACGCACACGCTTAAACATACCCTCTCCCACACTCACATTCACTCACTCTCATATACACGGATTGACAAATACACACACAAATGCAAACAGGCACATACACAAACTCTCCTCCCACACCTACATTCACGTGCACACACACTTACCCTGACCAACTCCCAAACACTCGCACTCACACAAACGTACACAAATTTTCCTCAACTACTCACGCTTGCAAACACTTAGTCAAATCCTCTCCCACACACTGACACACAGGCATATAAACCTGCTCAGAGCATCCGCCCACAACGCCTTCAAACACATTCACATATACAAATACACATTTGCACATACCTAAACACACTCATACACACTAGAAATGACCTTCTCCAAACACTCACAGAGACACACTCACATTCACACACACGTACACAAATCTTCCTCCCACACACATACGCACATGCACTCTCACTCACATACACAAACTCCAAAAAAATGACACTCTCTCTCTCACACGCACATTTACACAGACATTCTCCCACAATTAGATTCCCTCACACAATCCCACACACAAACAGGCACACAAACATACACAAACCATCTCGCTCACACAGTCCCTCACGCATGCACAAATACACCCTCTCAAAATCACATACGCTCTCACACACACCCAGTCACAAACACTCATATGTACACATAGACTCACGCACACGCTTAAACAGACCATATCCCACATTCACATTCAGTCACACTCATATGCACAGATACACAAATACGCACACACATGCAAACAGACCATTACACAAACTCTGCTCCTACACAATCACACTCACACGTACTCACACGCACTTACACACTCTCCAACACACTGACGCTCACACACACTCACAAACACACAGCCACTTGCGCAAACTTAGACAGACCGTCCATGGAATCACATTCTCTCTCACACACTCACATATACTTGGACAAACCTCCCTGACCGCACACACATATTATGTCGCACTGACATGCACACAAACTCTCACAGACACACTCACGCGCACTCACACTTGCACAACCCCTCCACCAATACTCGCACACTTACACACACACCTATAAAGGCCCTCATGCAAACGCACTCAAACACTCACTCACACACACTTAAACAGACCGTCCTTCCTCACTTGCATACACACACATTCAAGTACAGACCCTCTGCCAACCAATCACGCTGACACCCACGTAAACTGACACTCCTTCCATTCTCTGCCTCACACTTGCACTCAAACATACTTGTACAGACATTCCTCCCACATACACTCGGACACTGTTACACAGAGCCTCTCCTACGCACACAGACAAACTCACATACACACACGCACTTACACAGAACCTCCACTTGCATATACACACTCACGCTCAATCACAAACACACAATCACTCACACTTAAAAAGACCCTCTTCAGACACACTCACACCCGAGCACACTCACACAAACTTAAGCATACCCTCTTCCACACACTATTACTCACACACCTACACACAATAACACACATATACATTGATCTTCCTTCCAAACATTCACACTCAAACATACTCATGTACACTGGCACAGACTCCTCCCATGCACTCGCAGTCGCACACACGTAGACAGACACAACTAACTCATGCACAAAGTCACCAACACTTACTCAGATACTCGTCCACCCACTAACACTCTCACACATGGTCAGATAGATGCACTCACACTCACACAAACACATCTCTGGCGCTCACACAATCACACATTCGTACACCGAAACTCATCCCACACACACAATCACACACACTTACATAGACATTCTTCTGCACTCACACAGTCGCAAACACTTATATAGAAATTCCTTCCATACTCACACACATTTACACTCATCTGCACAGATATACCTGTCACAAAAGAAGAAACATACACAACTTTTTCCAAGCACTCGTACTATCTCTTTCTCACACATACACTCACATATATACACATGCCCAGTAACATGCACTTACACAGGTGCTACTTGAGTATTCACACGCTCACCCACATTTATACGGACACTCTCCCACACACATTCACGCATACCCACATATACACTCGCTCACTCATACACACTTATAATGACGCACCTCTAGCACGCACACATTCACTGATACTACTCCCACCCCGCCTACACACGCATTTTGACAGACCTTCCTCCGACACTCACACAGTCACACACACTTTCACTGACACTTCTCCCACGCACGTACACACAACTACACTGACACTCCTCCCACACACACACTCTCACACAGTTACACAGATCTTCCTCTCACACTCACATAGACACTGAAACACACTTCCACATTTCTCTCCAATCCACACGCTTTGCACTACACTGACTTCTCTCTGACGCACGCACTCACTCACTCTTAAACAAACCTTCTTTCCACACTCACGTACACTTATGCACACATTCACTGTCCCTCTCCCACATATACACTTACACACAACTACACTGACCACAGTCTCACACACTCTCACACACTAATGTTTCACACATACTCACATTTACACATACCCTCAACCCACACTCACTCATACATTTACAGACGTATGCATGCTCTCTCCCACATGCATACTCACGCAAACGTAGGCAGCCTTGCTTCTGTCATTCGTACACACACTCACACACTCACGAAAGCTTACAAAGACTCTGCTCCAATTCACTCTCACTCACACTCACACTCATTTGCATGCACATGCACAGTAAATCCCGACCACACACACATATATTTATTCTTCACCCACAGTAACACACAGAGACTCATACATCTATGCATGCTCTCTCTCTCACGCACACGCTCACACCCACTTACACAGATTCTCCTCCCACACGCACACTCCCACATAAACTAACACAGACGCTTTCCCACACGCACATTTGTATAGATCCTCTACCAACACACTGACACTGACATACAGTCATATAATCTTGCACACAATCTCTTCCCACGCACGCTTATACACTCACTCATTCAAGAACACACAATCTTACACAGACACTGCAACCACACTCTCACACTCACACCCCTGTACAAACCCTATCCAACACGCACTCACAAAAATTCCTACTAACTTTGACAGATTTACCTCCTCCACTTGCACACACTCTCACCCACACTTACACAGACACTCTACAACATACTCACTCGCATTCACTCACACACACTTGGAAATGCTATCTTCCACGCACTAACATATACTTATTGGGACTTTCCTCCACAACCTCACACTCACTCACACAGAACCTCTCCCACACACTGACACTCACACGCACTCCCGCACACAAACAGACTTACACGGACCGACGTCCCATTCACCCACAAACACGCATGTACATTTTCACAGACTCTGGGCCCATACACACACATTCACATGTACACACACACACACACACACACACACACACTTATACAAACCTTCCTCTCCCATTCACATACACTTACATGGTCCTTTCTCCTATACTCATTCACACGCACAGGTTCTCCAACCCCACGCACATACTCACATTTACATAGGCACACTTACACACTTCTCCCACATACAAACACTCAAACATACACGCATATGCACATATTCAATTCCATCGAACCTTAACCAACACGCCTGCATGTACTCACACATACTCACAAATACATTGACCCATGATCACACAGTCACACACACTTACACTGTTCCTCTCCCCATACCGCACACACTCACGTAGACACTGTTACACACATTGACACAAATACCCACACACTCACACATACTTACTCAGACGCTCAACATTCCCCCATTCACTCACCCTCCCACTTGTACAGAACTCCCTCCGAAATTCATACAATCTCAGGCACTCATATTTACATACTCACATCCTCATACACACGTAACCATGCACACTCTTACACAGAAATTGCACACACAAACACTCACATCCTAACGCACACTTGCACAGACCGTCCACAAACACAGATATTCACGCACAGTCACATACCCTTGCACAGACCTAAACCCCCACACGCACTCTCACATACTCACTCATGCAAATGCACACTCCCACACACTCACTCTGACACACTCTCCATCCACACTCAGATATTGGCACGTACAAATCTGTACATGCCGTCTCCCCCACACACACTCACAGAGGTGCAAACACACGTCGTCAGAACCTCCTCCTGCACTCACACAAACACTAGGATAGACTCGCCCGACTCACAAATTCACACATACGTACACCGACGAACTTCCACACAAACGCACTCGCACCCACTCACACATATTTAGACATACCTTCTCCCACACACACTCACAAACACTTCGGCAGACCCTATTCTGATGTACTCACATGTATGACAGAGACATGTCTCCAACATACTCACGCTCACACACACTGGCGCAGATCCTCTCCCACATACTGACACTCAAATTCACTCACACACTCACTCATACAAATATACACTCCCACACACTCACTCTGACACACACTCTCCATCTGCACTCAGATACCCTCACTATCACATCTGTACAAGCCCTCTACCACACATACACTCACAGAGATTTGAACACACGTAGGCAGAACCTCCTCCTGCACTCACACAAATACTTACATAGACTCGCCCCACGCACAAATTGACACATACATACACAGACGAACTTCGGCAAACACGTATTCGCACCTACTCACACACTTTTAGGCAGACCTTCTCCCTCCACACACACTCACAAACATTTAGTCAGACCCTAGTCTGATGCACTCACGTGTACTTACAGAGACCTTTCTCCCACTTACTCAAACTCATCTCACACACACTGACACAGAACCTCTCCACACTCACTGACACGCACACGCACTCACGCACACTCACACATTCACGTCAACTCACACAGATAGTCATCCTACACACCCATCACACTCACATACGCTTTCACAACTTCGTCCCATACACACTCCCATGTACACATGCACACTCACATATACCTTCCTCCCACATTCATACATAGTTACACAGATCTTCCTCCCACACTCACACACGTACACAGACCCTCCCGCCCACAAACAGACACTCATATGTACTCAGACGCATTTATACAGACGCTCTCCCACATGCACTCAAGCACACTCACATGTACCACATATTCACTTCCATCGAACTTTAACCAACACACTTACACACGCTCACATAATCTCACAAACACTCACAATCACACAGTCACATACTTACACAGATCCTCTCCCAAACACACACTTACACAGACCCTCTGCTACACATTGTCACAGACACTCACACACCCACGCCAACTTACTCAGACTTACCACATACACACATTTACTCAACCATAGGAGAAAGTGAGGACTGCAGATGTTGGAGATCAGAGCTGAAACTGTGTTGCTGGAAAAGCGCAGCAGGTCAGGCAGTATACAAGGAGCAGGAGAATCGACGTTTCGGGCATGAGCCCTTCTTCAGGAATTCTTTTACTCAACCAAACACTTGCACAGAACCCTCTCACACATTCAAACACTCTCACAGACTCACATATCCACATGTAAAAACGCATACAAACAGACTCATACATACTCTTACACAGTCCTTCCACACACACTCTAACACACGTAGGCAGACCTGCCTTTATCCCTTGTTCACACACCCACACCCAGTTACACAGACTCTCCCTATCTCTCTCTCTCATACACACAAACACATACTTTCACTGAACCACTGAACCACACACACTTTGTCACAATCACATCCCATTAAATACACAGAAACTCACACAGGACCTCCTTCCACACTCACACACTCACATTCTCGAACACAGACCCTCTCCCACACACACATATACATAACAACATCGACCATTCTCCCAAACATGCCCTCACCACTCTTACACATAACCTGTCATCCACACACACACTCACATACACACATGCACGCACACACATACCCTCTCCCACACACAGTTACACAGGCCCTCCACCCACACACATATTCACCAACAATTTCACACCTCCTCTCCAACACACTCATACACACATATGCACACATACTCAAACCCAAACACTTCCACATTCTCACATCGCACACACACACACTTAGACACACTCAGATATACGTACAAATTCGCAAACGCAGAAAATCCTCCCACACACACGCTCACACACTTACACAAAACTTTCCCACACACACATTCAAACACACTCACATGTGCAAGCACACTTACTCACACCAGCCTCCTACAGACACTCTGAGACACACTTGCATAGACCGTCCCCAACACTTACAGTGACATACACTTATACAACACTCTCCAACACGCACATGCACACTCACATTAAGACAGAACCTCCTCCCTTGCTCTCAGTGACACAGAACATTCTCCCATGTGTACACTCACACTCGCACACACTTACACGGACATGCTCTCTTTCTTATATACACACACACATACCCACATGCACACATGCACAGATCCTCTTCCACACGCACTGTCACGCACTCACATATATACACGCATTCACATACACCCACACTGACCCGCCTCCGACACACGGACTCACACTCATCTAATCTAAAACAGACACCCACACACGCAGTCACACGCGCACACCAACACCCATAGACACGCACATGAACACATATGCACAACCACACGAACACACACATTTACACACACAATCACACACGCCTACGCATAACTTCTCTCCAAAGCAAAGGCAAAATCTTACAGGAACACTCTCACACACACGAGCTGACAAATACTCACGTCTCCTTACAAAGATCCTCTTCCCACACACTCACACACAAAGAATCGCATATAAACATACACTGACACACACTGATGCCGACCCTCCTCCCACGCACAGAGACTCACATGTGCACAGATGCTGTCCACACACGACCATTGAGGAACACTCACATGTGCATATATTCATACACATTTACACAGTCCCTCCACTGAGATACATGGTCAGACACAGTTACACAGACCCCTCTCCCACACATGTCACACTAGCACACGATCACATATACACATACAATCAATCACACCGACAGAGACCCTCTTCACTCTCACTCACACTCACACACACTTGCACAGATGCTCTCCCACACACTTACAGATACTCACATGTAGCACGCAACCGCACACACTTGTACAGCTGCTCTATTGCACACTCATGCTTCTCACGTATCATACACATTCATACACAATCGCCCGGTCCCTCAACCGACACATTTATACTCACTTTCACAGATGCTCCTCTCACACACTCACACTCACACATTCGCATATACACACGCACACACACACTTACAGAGGCACTCCTTCTCGCACTCACATTCACAAGCACTCTGTCATGCTGACATACATACGCACACATAGTCACACATTCACACACAGTCACACATGCTTACACAGAATCTCACTCACACGCTGACAAACGCTTATGTAGACCCTCCTCCCACACAATCACACTCACACATGCTCACACACACGCACACTGACACAGAACCTCATTCACAGACTCACATTCACACAAACTGACATATAACTAAACATTCACATACACTTACACAGACTCTCATCCCACATACTCACACACTGACATGCACTCACATAAACACACACGCTCACACATACTCACGCAGACCCTCCTCCGACCCACACACTCATACACACATACACAGACTCTGTCCCCACATGATCAAACACACTGACACAGACCATCCTCCCACAGACTCACACTCACACACACTCACATGTACACATGTTCACACACACTGACGTAGGCCCAGTCGATCAGAAATGCACACACAAAATCATACACACTGACACAGAGCTTCCAATCACAGACACACATTCGCATATGCTCACGTTAGCACACACACTCACACAGACCCTCGTACCGCAGGTTCACACTCTCACACACTTACAATATACACACATGCTCACACACAAACAAACGCTGAAACTCACTGATACCGACCCTGACCCTCACATACATAGTCACGTACACTTACACAGACCTACCTCCAACACACTCATACTCATAAACACTGACACACAGACCTCCTGCCTATGCACTCACAAACATGCACGCAGACCTTCTTCGCATGCACTCACACAGACGCAAACACACACGTTCATACTCACTTACACAAACACTCTTTCACACACTCACTGACAAACTCTTATGTCCCTCTCACTCACACACATAACATACACATTCACGCACACACTCACATGCGCATGCACTCTCCCACACACTTCTTCAGAGCCTCCTCCCATACAAGCATGCACATACACGCAGACATATAGATGCACTCTCACTCACTCTGACACATGCACACCCATTCTTATACACATGCACACATATGCACAAGCACTTACACGTATAGGCACGGTCTCTGTCTCTCACACACACTCACAAACACAGACACGTGCACACATACATGCACACAGACATATGCAAACACGCAGATACATAGGCATGCACACACGGACACAAATTCTTTCAAACAGTCTCCCTGACTCTCATGCATAGTCTTCTAGCTCTGTATTGCAATCTCTCTGTGTCATGCACACAGTCCCTCTCTCTCTCCCTAACACTTAATCTCACAGTCTCTCTGTCTCTCTGACACAGTCCCTCTGTCTTACACACACTGACTCTGACACACATTCTCTCTGTCTGTCATTCAAGTCTCCCTCTCATACACAGTATGTTTCATAGACCACAGTCACCTCTGCCTCTCTCTAACACAGTTTCTCAGTCTCAGGCCCAGTCTCTGCCTCTTATACACAATTTGTCTGCCTGTCTGACACAATCTCGCTGTCTCTCATACACGGACTGTCTGCGTCAGACACACAGTCTCTTTCTCTCTCTCACACACACACACGCAGCCGCACTGTCTCTCACACACAGTCTCTCTGTCTCTCTTATATCGTCTGTCTGTCTCTCTCACACATACTATCTCTCATAAACAGTGTCTCTATCACTCTCTGGTCTCTCTCTCACACACACCATCTTTCTCTGTCACATACGCAAACACACAGTCTCTCTGTCTCGCACACAAAGTCTCTCTTTCTCACGTACACTGACTGTCTTTGTCTCTCTAATAAAATTTCTGTGTCTCACAGGCAATGAATCTCACACATAGTCTCTCTGCCCCTCTAACACAGTCTCTGTGTCTCACACACGCTATTTCTACCTCAAACACACAGTCTCCCTTTCTCACATATACAGTCTCTGTATCTCGCACACAGCCTCTCTCTCACACACACATGCACAAATGCACATGTGCACACGTGCACACATACACAAACACAAATATTCTCTCTCACACACACACACACAGTCTGCCTTTCACCCCCATAGAGTCATACTCCCGCACAAAAACACGGCCTGTTTTTGTCTCTCTAACACAATCTCTCTGTCTCACACACACTGCCTGTCTCTCTGTCTCTTGCACAGTCTCCCTGTCTCTCTAACACAACCTCTCTGTCTCACACACACTCCCTGTCTCCCTCTCGCTCTCTCTCTGTCTCTCTCTCAAACACACACAGTTTCTCTGTCTCTATAACACAGTTTGTTTGTCTCTCGCACCCACACTTATCTTTCAGACTGAGAGTTCGAAACTTGATCAATCGCGGGAATAGAGAGACATATCGAGAGGAAGGAAAGTGAATGGGTGGAATTGTTGGACCAGGGATATTTCTACCTCAAGGACGAACAGGATGGAGGGGGCTGTAAGGTCGAATGATGTGGCTATTACTTCCAGACTTACGATATCCACATTCTCTCTTCCAGTTTGTCTGTACCTCCTCCTCATTTTTGTCTCTCCCTCTGTTTCCATATCTTAACAGCTGTCTGGATTCTTAAATATTTCTATCTTTGAGCCGTGGTTGAGTAGTAAAAAAATTCCCCTCTGAACTGAACTCCCTTATTCCCGGACACCAGCCAGTCTGAACTACGCCAGTGTAATTGTCAGGAACGAGCCATTTATGGATGTAATCCAGGAGGTCGCTGCCTTTCTGTGCGAATGCTCAAATACAGAGTGAGCAGTTGCCATCCAGGTTTCATATAGTCAATTGGAGAGGACGGTGATGCGGATAGATGGGAAAAACAATGAACAAATCAACGGGACATTATTGAGTTGGAAGGTTGGATCTAGGAGATGGTCGGGTGAAGTGGAACATGGGAACCTGGTGAAATCCAAATTGATCCCTTGGGATTGGAGGCACCTGAGGCGGAAGATGAGGAATTCTTCTTCCAAACGTTGGGTGGTTAGGGAGTGGCGATGAAGTATGCTCATGACCTGCATGTCCGTGGTAGAGTGGGAGGGCCAGTTGAAGTGTGAGACCAATGTGTGACGGGATTGATTGTTGCGGGTGTCGGATACGTGTTACTTGAATCGCTCCACAGGTTAGTGTCCAGTCTCAAAGACTTCTTTCACATTTGACAGAGATTTACCTTCAACTCCAATCCTACTTCACTATGGACGTGCAGTTCCTGGGCCTCAGCTATCTTTAAACCCAAACCATCCGAAGCCTGGAGGAAGAACGCCCCCTTTTCTGTCTTGAGACGCTCCAAAGCCACGGAATCAATGGGATTTTCCATGTTTCCTGATTTCCGCTCTCTTCCACCTTATCCCAAATCGAACTCCTAATGATCGTCTCTCCGATTTATCTGTCTATGTGTGTGTGAGAGAGAGGGAGAGATAGAGAGAGAGAGAGAGAGAGAGAGCGAAGCTCTGGCGTGGAGAAGGGCCTTGTGTGTGTCTATGTGTGCAAGAGAGAGGGAGACTGATAATCAGTGGCTTGCAGAACAGTTTTAGGTCTCTGTGTGAGAGAGTGTGTTTAACCATTGCGATATTGATTGTAAGCACAATTGATTGTTGTTTGTTAACTGTGTGTGGCTTTTCCCCGGAGCTCGAGATGCGGGAGTGTTTTGCTTTTATTTTACACTGTAGGGATTTAAGAGTGTTTAATTGGAGACGTTATTCAAGAAACTAATAATGATGTAGTGCATTCTGCTGATGAAGCACTAGAGCAGTTTAGTCAATACGAATGTAATTGGTTGTTTTAATTCATTATCTGAAACGAAGCAAGTTTAGTGACTGATAGATTGGTAAGCGCTGAAAATGTGTTGCTGGAAAAGCGCAGCAGGTCAGGCAGCATCCAGGGAACAGGAGAGTCGACGTTTCGGGCATAGGCCCTTCTTCAGGAATGTGGAAAGTTTGTCCAGCAGGCTAAGATAAAAGGTAGGGAGGAGGGACTTGGGGGAGGGGCGTCGGAAATGCGATAGGTGGACCTCCCCCTCACTTCCCTGCAAGGCCCCAATGGAAACTTCCATATCCGCCACAGATTCACCTGCACCTCCACACACATCATCTATTGCATCCTCTGCACCCGATGTGGCCTCCTCTATATTGGGGAGACAGGCCGCCTACTTGCGGCGTGTTTCATAGAACACCTCTGGGACACCCGGACCAACAAACCCAACCACCCTGTGGCTCAACACTTCAACTCCCCCTCCCACTCCACCAAGGATATGCAGGTCTTTGGACTCCTCCATCGCCACTCCACAACAACACGACGGTTGGAGGAAGAGCGCCTCATCTTCCGCCTAGGAACCCTCCAACCACAAGGGATGAACTCGGATTTCGCCAGTTTCCTCATTTCCCCTCTCCCCACCTTGTCTCTTAGTCTGAAATATAAGGACTCTGGACCACATCCCCATCACCGCGATCTTGCATTCAAAAGGCAGATAATCCTCTGAGAGAAGTACTTCCTTTTTAACTTTATTCGTTAATTTGCTTGCCTATTTCTTTCCTGAGATGAGGCCCTTCGGTCCAGCACTCACCCACATAGCGAGACACTAACAAAGCTTTAACCCGGTCAAGCCACTTAAGAATCCTCTGCGTTTTGATTAGATCACCTCTCAATTTTCTGAACTCAATGGAAGAAAATCCAAAATTTACTCAGAGAATAGTAGGGGCGTGGAAAGCCCTGCTTACAACCAGTAATAGAGTCGCCAACTTTAAGGGTATTTACATGGGCATTGGATAGGCATATAGATGTGAATGAAGTAACGTAGGTTAGCTGGGCTTCAGATTGGTTTCACAGGTCGGCATCACATCGTAGGCCGAAGGGCCTATACTGCGCTGTAATCATCTATGTTCTATGTTCGAACTCGTTTCACCTTTGCTTTTAATATATGAGAAGAACAAGCTGCGAGAAAGGGTGAGAGAGGCTAAAGGAATGCAAGTGTCAGACACACTTGGAGAAGAGCAGGAGAGATAGAGAGAGAGAGCAAGAGACAAGAAAAGAGGGGGAAAAGAAGAGATGACGACGTGTGAGTGCAGAGGAGATGACGGGATTAATACGGATTGAAAGAAATTTCGGCATCGGTTACTGCCCCAGGATATCCCAGAGCTTTCTTTCGACAATTGAAAAGTTGTAAATATTGCAAATCCTGAAAGAAATCAGTATTTTCTTTTACCAGGGAGAATTCTCCAACTCCACTCCCATCAGTGCCCTGGAGTGTTAAAATACGGACGAGTTCAGTAGGCAGGAGTTACCCCAAACGTCTGGCCTGCTCTTGTAGCAATGAGTTTGGTGTAGCTGTTTCAGTTGCTTTCTGATCAAAGGTTACCTCCAGGGGTTTCCTTGTGTTGGAATCGGCAATGGGAATTCCATTGGATGTCAAGGTTTCTCTGTGTCTGTGTGTGTGTGTGTGTGTGTGTGTGTGTGTGTGTGTGTGTGTGTGTTTGTGTGTGTGTGTGTGTGTGTGTGTGTGTGTGTGTGTGTTTGTGTGTGCGTGTGTGAAAGAGAGAGAGAGAGAGAGACTGTGTTACAGAGACTGGCAGACTGTGTGTGAGACAGTGAGGCTGTGAGTCAGAGTCAGTGTGTGTGAAACCAAGAGAGTGTGAGAGAGATAGTGAAAGTGTATGCGAGACAGAAACTCACACTCACCAATTTCTCTCTGATTAAAGCACCTAATACTTTGGGCCAGTTAGCATGGCAAATTTACCTAACCTGCTCATCTGGGAGGAAACCGGAACAGCCAGAGTACACGCATGCAGAAACAGGGAGAATGTGCAAACTCCATGCAGAACACCGTCCAAGGTTGGGATCGAATCCACACCTTTGCAACTATGAGTCAGCAGCTCTAACCAGCGAGCCACCGTGCTACCGTTGTGTGGGAGCCAGAGAGACTGTGTTCGAGTGACAGAGAGATTGGCTGTGAGGGACAGTGTGGGTGCGAGAGACAAACAAACTGTGTTATAGAGACAGAGAAACTGTGTGTGTTTGAGAGAGAGACAGAGAGAGAGCGAGAGGGAGACAGGGAGTGTGTGTGAGACAGAGAGGTTGTGTTAGAGAGACAGGGAGACTGTGCAAGAGACAGAGAGACAGGCAGTGTGTGTGAGACAGAGAGATTGTGTTAGAGAGACAAGACAGGCTGTGTTTTTGTGCGAGAGTGTGGCTCTATGTGGGAGACAGGCAGACTGTGTGTGTGTGAGAGAGAGAAAATATTTGTGTTTGTGTATGTGTGCACGTGTGCATGTGTGCATGTGTGTATGTGTGTGTGTGTGAGAGGCTGTGTGCAAGATACAGAGACTGTATATGTGAGAAAGGGAGACCGTGTGTTTGAGGTAGAAATAGCGTGTGTGAGACACAGAGACTGTGTTAGAGGGGCAGAGAGACTATGTGTGAGATTCATTGCCTGTGAGACACAGAAATTTTATTAGAGAGGCAAAGACAGTCAGTGTACGTGAGAAAGAGAGACTTTGTGCGAGACAGAGAAACTGTGTGTTTGCGTATGTGACAGAGAAAGATGGTGTGTGTGAGAGAGAGACCAGAGAGTGATAGAGACACTGTTTATGAGAGATAGTGTGTGTGAGAGAGACAGACAGACGATGTAAGAGAGACAGAGAGACTGTGTGTGAGAGACAGTGCGACTGTGTGTGTGTGTGTGTAAGAGAGAGAGAGAGAGAGAGAGAGAGACTGTGTATGAGAGACTGTGTGTATGAGGCAGACAGTCCGTCTACGAGAGACAGCGAGATTGTGTCAGACAGGCAGACAAATTGTGTATAAGAGGCAGAGACTGGGCCTGAAACTGAGAAACTGTGTTAGAGAGAGGCAGAGGTGACTGTGTGCGTGAGACAGAGGGAGACTATATGAAACATACTGTGTATGAGAGAGAGACTTGAATGACAGACAGAGAGAATGTGTGTCAGAGTCAGTGTGTGTCAGACAGAGGGACTGTGTCAGAGAGACAGAGAGACTGTTTGTGAGAGTCAGTGTTAGGGAGAGAGAGAGGGACTGTGTGCATGACACAGAGTGATTGCAATACAGAGCTAGAAGACTATGCATGAGAGACAGGGAGACTGTTTGAAAGAATTTGTGTCCGTGTGTGCATGCTTGTGTATCTGCGTGTTTGCATATGTCTGTGTGCATGTATGTGTGCACGTGTCTGTGTTTGTGAGTGTGTGTGAGAGACAGAGACCGTGCTTGTGCGTGTAAGTGCTTGTGCATATGTGTGCATGTGTATAAGAATGGGTGTGCATGTGTCAGAGTGAGTGAGAGTGCATCTATATGTCTGCGTGTATGTGCATGCTCGTATGGGAGGAGGCTCTGAAGAAGTGTGCGTGAGAGTGCATGCGCATGTGAGTGTGTGCGTGTGTCTGTGTTGTGTGTGTGAGTGAGAGGGACTCCATAAGAGTTTGTCAGTGGGTGTGTGAAAGAATGTTTGTGTAAGTGTGCATGAACGTGTGTGTGCGTCTGTGTGAGTGCATGCGAAGAAGGTCTGCGTGAATGTTTGCGAGTGCATAGGCAGGAGGTCTGTGTGTCAGTGTTTATGAGTATGAGTGTGTTGGAGGTAGGTCTGTGTAAGTGTACGTGACTATGCATGTGAGGGACAGGGTCGGTATGAGTGAGTGTCAGCGTGTGTGTGTGTGTGAGTATGTATGTATATTGTAAGTGTGTGAGAGTGTGAACCTGCGGTACGAGGGTCTGTGTGAGTGTGTGTGTTAACGTGAGCATATGCGAATGTGTGTCTGTGATTGGAAGCTCTGTGTCAGTGTGTATGATTTTGTGTGTGCATGTCTGTTCGACTGGGCCTATGTCAGTGTGTGTAAACGTGTGTACATGTGAGTGTGTGTGAGTGTGTGTGTGGGAGGAGGGTCTGTCTCAGTGTGTGTGATCATGTGGGGACAGAGTCTGTGTATGTGTATAAGAGTGTGTGGGTCGGAGGAGGGTCTGCGTGAGTATGTGTGAGCGTGTGTGTTTATGTGAGTGCATGTCAGTGTGTGAGTATGTGGGATGAGAGTCTGTGTAAGTGTATGTGAATGTTTAGATATATGTAAGTAGGTGTGAATGTGAGTCTGTGAATGAGGTTCTGTGTCAGTGTGCGTGTGTGTGAACATGTGTGAGTGTGATTGCGTGGGAGGAGGGTCTGCATAAGTGTTTGTCGGCGTGTGAGTGAGATTCTGTGTAAGCATGTGTGACTGTGTGAATCTGTGGCTATGTGTGCGTATGTATGTCAGCATGACAGAGTGCTTGTGAATGTGAGTGCGAGGAGGAGTACCTCTGTAAGTATGTGTGTGCGTGTGTATATTCGAATGTGTGAGTGTGAGTGTGTGAGAGGAGCACATGTGAAAGTGTGTATAAGTGTGTCAGATGAGGGACTGGTCAAGTGTGTATGAATGTGTGTGATACATGAGCATGCATGAGTGTGCAATAGAGCAGCTGTGCAAGTGTGTGCGATTGCGTGCTACATGTGAGTATCTGTGATTGTGTGGGAGAGCATCTGTGCAAATGTGTGTGAGTGTGAGTGAGAGTGAAGAGGGTCTCTGTCGGTGTGATTGATTGTATGTGTATATGTGATCGTGTGCAAGTGTGACGTGTGTGGGAGAGGGGTCTGTGTAACTGGGTTTGACCATGTGTCTCAGTGGACGGACTGTGTAAATGTGTATGAATATATGCACATGTGAGTGTTCGTCAACGGTCGTGTGTGGACAGCATCTGTGCACATACATGTGAGTGTCTGTGCGTGGGAGGAGGGTCGGCATCAGTGTGTGTCAGTGTATGTGTATATGCGATTCTCTGTGTGTGAGTGTGTGGAAAGAGGATCTTTGTAAGTATGCGTGAGTATTTGTCAGCTTGTGTGTGTGAGAGTGTTCCTGTAAGATTTTGCCTTTGCTTTGGAGAGAAGTTATGCATAGGCGTGTGTGATTGTGTGTGTATGTGTATGTGTTCGTGTGGTTGTTGGTGTGCGCGTGTGACTGCGTGTGGGTGTGTCTGTTTTAGTTTGGGTGAGTGCGAGTGCGTGTGTCGGAGGCGGGTCAGTGTGGGTGCATGTGAATGCGTGTATATATATGTGAGTGCGTGAGAGTGCGTGTGGAACAGGATCTGTGCATGTGTGCATGTGGGTATGTGTGTGTGTATAAGAGAGAGAGAGCATGTCAGTGTAATTGTGTGCGTGAGTGTATACATGGGAGAATGTTCTGTGTCACTGAGAGCAAGCGAGGAGGTTCTGCCTTAATGTGAGTTTGTATGTGCGTGTGCGTGTTGGAGAGTGTTGTAAAAGTGTATGTCACTGTAAGAGTGGGGGACGGTCTATGCAAGTGTGTGTCAGAGTGTCTGTAGGAGGCCGGTGTGAGTAAGTGTGCGTGTACATTTGAGTGTGTTTGAATGTGAGCGTGTGGGAAAGCTTTGTGTAAGTGTGTGAGCGTGTGTGTGGGAGGATTTTCTGCTTTTGCGAATTTGTGCGTATATCTGAGTGTGTCTGAGTGTGAGTGTGTGCGAAGTGAGAATGTGGAAGTGTTTGGGTTTGAATATGTGTGCATATGTGAGTGTGAGTGTGTTGGAGAGGAGGTGTGAAATTGTTGGTGAATATGTGTGTGGGTGGAGGGCCTGTGTAACTGTGTGTGGGAGAGGGTATGTGTGTGTGTGCATGTGTGTATGTGAGTGTGTGTGTGGATGACAGGGTATGTGTAAGAGTGGTGAGGGCATGTTTGGGAGAATGGTCGATGTTGTTATGTATATTTGTGTGTGGGAGAGGGTCTGTGTTCGAGAATGTGAGTGTGTGAGTGTGGAAGGAGGTCCTGTGTGAGTTTCTGTGTATTTAATTGGATGTGATTGTGACAAAGAGTCAGCCTAAGTGTGTGTGGAGCTGTGGGTCAGTGAAAGTATGTGTTTGTGTGTATGAGAGAGAGAGTGAGAGAGATAGGGAAAGTCTGTGTTACTGGATGTGGGTGTGTGAACAAGGGATGAAGGCAGGTCTGCCTACGTGTGTTTGAGTGTGTGTGGAAGGACTGTGTAAGAGTATGTATGAGTCTGTTGTATGAGTTTGTACATGTGGATATGTGAGTCTGTGAGAGTGTTTGAATGTGTGAGAGGGTTCTGTGCAAGTGTATGGTTGAGTAAAAGAATTCCTGACGAAGAGCTCATGCCCGAAACGTCGATTCTCCTGCTCCTTGTATACTGCCTGACCTGCTGCGCTTTTCCAGCAACACAATTTCAGCTCTAATCTCCAACATCTGCAGTCCTCACTTTCTCCTCTGGTTGAGTAAATGTGTGTATGTGGTCAGTCTGAGTATGTTTGCGTGAGTGTGAGTGTTTGTGTCATTGTGTAGCAGAGGGTCTGTGTCAGTGTGTGTTTGGGAGAGGATCTGTATACGTATGTGTGACTGTGTGATTGTGACTGTTCGTGAGATTGTGTGAGCGTGTGTAAGTTTGTTGGTTAAAGTTCGATGTAAGTGAATATGTGGTACATGTGAGTGTGCTTGAGTGCATGTGGGAGAGCGTCTGTATAAATGCGTCTGAGTACGTATGAGTGTCTGTTTGTGGGCGGGAGGGTCTGTGTACGTGTGTGAGTGTGGGAGGAAGATCTGTGTAACTATGTGTGAATGTGGGAGGAAGGTATATGTGAGTGTGCATGTGGACATGAGAGTGTGTATGGGACGAAGACGTGAAAGCTTATGTGAGTGTGATGGGTGTGTAGGATGATTATCTATGTGAGTTTACGTGAATGTGTGAGTGTGCGTGTGTGCGTGTGCGTGTCAGTGTGTATGGAAAGGTTCTGTGTCAGTGTGTGTGAGGTGAATGTGAGTAAGTGGGAGAAAGGTCTCTGTAAGTACACGTGAGTGCATCAGACTAGGGTCTGACTAAATGTTTGTGAGTGTGTGTGGAGGGAGAAGGTCTGCCTAAAAGTGTGTGAGTAGGTGCGAATGCGTGTTTGCCGAAGTTCGTCTGTGTATGTATGTGTCAATTTGTGCGTGGGGCGAGACTATGTCAGTATTTGTGTGAGTGCAGGAGGAGGTACTGCCTACGTGTATTTAAATCTCTGTGAGTGTGTCTGTGGGAGAGGGCTTGTACAGATGTGATAGTGCGAGTATCTGAGTGTGGATGGAGAGTGTGTGTCAGAGTGAGTGTGTGGGAGTGTATATTTGTATGAGTGAGTGTGTGAGTGCATTTGAGTGTCAGTATGTGGGAGAGGATCTGCGCCAGTGTGTATGAGCGTGAGTATGTTGGAGAAATGTCTCTGTCATACATGTGAGTACATCAGAAGAGGGTTTGCCTAAGTGTTTGTGAGTTTGTGTTGAAGAAGGCATGTCTAAGTATGTGTGAGTGGGTGCGAGTGCGTTTGTGTGGAAGTTCGTCGGTGTATGTATGTGTGAATTTGTGAGTCGGGCGAGTCTATCTAAGTGTTTGTGTGAGTGCAGGAGGAGGTTTTGACGACGTGTATTTGCACCTCTGTGAGTGTGTGTGGGGGAGAGGGCATGTACAGATGTGTGTGTGCAAGTATCTAAGTGTGGATGGAGAGTGTGTCAGAGTGAGTGTGTGGGAGTGTGTATTTGCATGAGTGAGTATGTGAGAGTGCGTGTGGGGGTTAGGTCTGTGCAAGGGTATTTGACTGTGCGTGAATATCTGTGTTTGTGGACGGTCTGTGCAAGTGTGCGTTAGGATGTGAGTGTTTGTGTGTGAGTGTGTGCGTGTGCAATTTCTGTGTAAGAGTGTGCATGGTTACGTGTGTATGAGGATGTGAGTATGTAAATATGAGTGCCTGAGATTGTATGAATTTCGGAGCGAGTTCTATACAAGTGGGAGCGTGAGTGATTGGGCGTATGTGGAGCGTCTGAGTAAGTATGTGTGAGTGTGTGAGTATTTGTGTCAATGTGTGTAACAGTGTCTATGTGAGTGTGCGCGGTATGGCGAGAGGAACAGTGTAAGTGTGTGTGACTGCGTGATCATGGGTCAATGTATTTGTGAGTATGTGTGAGTACATGCAGGTGTGTGGGTTCAGGTTTGATGGAAGTGAATATGTGCACATGTGCGTATGTTTGAGTGTTTGTATGTGGGAGAAGTGTGTAAGAGTGCCTGTGTACATGTGAGTATGTGCGTGGGATCGGAGAACCTGTGTCTGTGCGTGTGAATGAGTATAGGAGAAAGGACCATGTAAGTGTGTGTGAATGGGAGAGGGAGGTTTGTACAAGTGTGTGTGTGTGTGTACAAGTGAATGTGTGTGTATAGGCCCGGAGTCTGTGAAAATGTACATGAGTGTTTGTGGGTGAATGGGACGTCGGTCTGTGTAAGTCTGTTTGAGTGCGGGAGTGCGTGTGAGTGTCAGTGTGTGGGAGAGGTTCTGTGTGAGTGAGTGTGAGGTTGTGGGAGGAAGGTCCCAATAAGTATATGTTAAGGCGTGGAGGATAGCATTTCTAATTGTGGGTGAGTGAATGCGAGTGAGTTTGTTGTAAAGCGTCTGTGTGAGAGTGTGTGCGAGTGGAGGAGGTAAATCTGTCTAAGTTAGTAGGAATTTTTGTGAGTGCGTGTTGGATAGGGTTTGTATAGGGGTGTGAGTGTGAGAGTGTGGTTGCGTGTCTGTGTAAGATTGAGTGTATGGGATTCTGTGTTTTTGAATGTGTGAGCGTATAAGCGTGCGTGGGAAGAGATTGTGTGCAAGATTATATGACTGTATGTCAGTGTCAGTGTGTAGGTAGAGGGTCTGTACAAATTTGCGTGTGGGAAAGCGTCTGTATTAGTTAATGTGGAAGTGTGCGTGTGGGAGGAGAATCTGTGTAAGTGGGTGTGAGCGTGTGCGTGTGAGAGAGAGCATGCATAGATGTATGAGTCTCTGTGTGTTACTGTGGGTGAAGAATAAATATGTGTGTGTGGTCGGGATTTACTGTGCATGTGCATGCAAATGAGTGTGAGTGTGAGTGAGAGTGAATTGGAGCAGAGTCTTTGTAAGTTTTCGTGAGTGTGTGAGTGTGTGTACGAATGACAGAAGCAAGGCTGCCTACGTTTACTTGAGTATGCATGTGGGAGAGAGCATGCATGCGTCTGTAAATTTGTGTGTGAGTGTGGGTTGAGGGTATGTGTAATTATGAGTGTGTGTGAAACATTAGTGTGAGAGAGTGTGTGAGACTGGTCAGTGTAGTTGTGTGTAAGTGTATATGTGGGAGAGGGAGAGTGAATGTGTGCATAAGTGTACGTGAGTGTGGAAAGAAGGTTTGTTTAAGAGTGAGTGAGTGCGTGACGTCAGAGAAAAGTCAGTGTAGTTAAGTGAAAGCATGTGGATTGGAGAGAAATGTGGAAGTGTGTTTAAGTGTCTATGTGAGTGTGAGAGGAAGTTCTGTGTAAGTGTGTGAGAGTGTGTGTGTGGGAGGAGTGTCAGTGTAGTTGTGTGTACGTGTGTGGGAGAAGTGTCAGTGAAAGTGTGTGTGACTGTGTGAGTGTAGGAGGAAGGTCTGTCAAAATGCGTGTGTGTGCGGGGTGGGAGTAGTATCAGTCAACATCCATATGAACGTGTGAGTGCTAGAGGTGCGTCATTATAAGTGTGTATGAGTGAGCGAGTGTATGTGTGAGTATTCGTGAATGTGTGTGGGAGAGTGTCCATATAAATGTGGGTGAGCGTGTGACTACTCGAGTAGCACCTGTGTAAGTGCATGTTACTGGGCATGTGTATATATGTGAGTGTATGTGTGAGAGAGAGATAGTACGAGTGCTTGGAGAAAGTTGTGTATGTTTCTTCTATTGTGACAGGTGTATCTGTGCAGATGAGTGGAAATGTGTGTGTGAGTATGGAAGGAATTTCTATATAAGTGTTTGCGACTGTGTGAGTGCAGAAGAATGTCTATGTAAGTGTGTGTGATTGTGTGTGTGGGATGAGTTTCGGTGTACGAATGTGTGATTGTGTGAATGTGTGAGCGGCAGAGATGTGTTTGTCTGAGTGTGAGTGTATATATCAGAGTATGTGTGAGGGTGTGAGTGGGTGGACGAGTATCTGAGTAAATGTTGGTGACTTTGTGCATGAGGCAGTTGTATCTGTCTACGTGTGTGCGAGTGCGAGTGCGAGTGCATGGGAGGAGTCTGTGCCAGTGTACATGAGTATGTTTGAGTGTGAATGTTTGGAAGGAAGATCAATGTAAATGTGTATTATTGTGTGTAGGTGTGTGAGTAATAGTGTGTGGAAGAGGGTATGCGTAAGTTTGTGTGAGTGTGCTCGGGTGTGAGTGTGTCTGAAGAGGGTCTTTTTAAGTGTGGGTGATTGTGTGTTTGTGATTGAGCGTGAGTGTGTATATGCAAGTGGAGGTTCTGTGTAAGTGCGTGTGTGTATTTGAGTTTGTCTGTGTGCGTAGGAGAGGCTCTGTGTAACAGTGTGTGAGTGTATGTGGGAGGAATATCTGTACAAGTATGTTTGAGTGTAAGTGTGAGGCAGAGGGTGGGAGGAGTGTCAGTTTACGTGGGTGTCAGCGTGATTGGTTGGCAGAGGGTCGGTACTTGAATGTGTGTGTATGCAAGTAAGGAAGGACGGTCTGTTTAAGTGTGTGTGAGTGAGTGTTTGAGTGCGTTTGCATGAGGGCCTGTATAGGTGTGTGCGAGTATTGGTGGAGAGGTTGTGCAATTGTGAGTGCACGTGAGTGTGTCTGTGAGAGTTTGTGTGAATGTCGGTGCGACATAATATGTGTGTGCGGTCAGGGAGCTTTGTCCAAGTATATGTGAGTGTGTGAGAGAGAATGTGATTCTATGGATGGTCTGTCTAAGTTTGCGCAAGTGGCTGTGTGTTTGTGAGTATGTGTGAGCGTCATTGTGTTGGAGAGTGTGTAAGTGCGTGTGAGTGCGTGTGAGTGTGATTCTGTAGGAGCAGAGTTTGTGTAATGGTCTATTTGCATGTGTGTGCGTATTTGTGTATCTGTGCATATGAGTGTGATTGAATGTGAATGTGGGATATGGTCTGTTTAAGCGTGTGCATGAGTGTACGTGTACATATGAGTGTTTGTGACTGGGTGGGTGTGAGAGCGTATGTGATTTTGAGAGCGTGTATTTGTGCATGCGTGAGGGACTATGTGAGTGTGAGGCAGATGGTTTGTGTATGTTTGTGTGCCTGTTTGTGTGTGGGATAGTGTGAGAGCATCTAATTTTGGGTGAATGTCTGTGTAAATGTGCGTGTGTGTGAGAGAGAGAGAGTGTCAGTGTGTTGGAGAGTGTGTATGTGAGTGAGAGTGCATGTGCGTATGTGTGTGGGAGGAAGATTTGTGTACGTGTGTGTGAATGTGAGTGTGTCTCTGTGAGTGTATGGAGAAGGTCAGTTCTAGTGTGTATGAGTGTGTTTAGGTGTGTGCAAATGTGTATTTGTATATGTGAATGTGTTTGAAGGCGTTGTGGGCCGATGCTCTGAGCAGGTTTATAAGCGTGTGTGTCAGTGTGTGGGAGAGGATTTGTCTAAGTGTTTGCAAGCGTGAGTAGTTGAGGAAAATTTGTGTACGTTTGTGTGAGTGCGAGTGTTTGGGAGTTGGTCAGGGTAAGTGTGTGCGCACGTGAATGTAGGTGTGGGAGGAGCGTTTGTGTATGTGCTTGTTTGCATGTGTGTGTGTATTTGTGAATCTGTGTATATGAGAGTGAGTGAATGTGAGTGTGGGAGAGGGTATGTTTAAGCGTGTGCGTGAGTGTATGGGTACATGTGAAAGTTTGAGACTGCGTGAGTGTGAGTGTGTGAGCATATATGATTTTGTGAGTGTGCATTTGTGCATGAGAGAAGGTCTGTTTGAGTGTGTTGGAGAAGATATGCGTAAGTTCGTGTGCACGTGGAATTGTCTGAGAGAATCTGATTGTGGGAGAATGTCAATGTAAATGTTCGTGAAAGAATGTGTCAGTGTTTTGGAGAGCATGTATGTGTGTGTGTGAGTGCATGTGTATATGTGTGCGCGAAGAAGGTTTATGCAAGTTTGTGTGAATGTGAGTCTCTCAGTGAGTGTGTGGACAGGGTCTATTCCAATGTGTGTGAATGGGTTTAGGTGAGGACGTGCGATTGTGTGTGTGTATATGTGAATGTGTGTGAGTGCGTTGTGGGTGGACAGTTTGTGCAAGTTTACACGTGTGTGTTTCCGAGTGTGGGAGAGGATTTGTGGA
Source organism: Chiloscyllium plagiosum (assembly GCF_037043375.1). Lineage (NCBI taxonomy): Eukaryota > Metazoa > Chordata > Chondrichthyes > Orectolobiformes > Hemiscylliidae > Chiloscyllium > Chiloscyllium plagiosum. The sequence goes on from NW_028270179.1 coordinate 29,679,644, forward strand.
AGTGTGTGCGAGGATGAGTAGGTGACGAGAGTTTTCGTAAGTCTGAGTGAGTGATTGGGAGACGGTCTGTGTGTCTGTCAGTGTATGTGTGTGCATGTGAATGTTGGTGTGGGAGGAGTGTCGTGTAAGTGCGTGTGTGAGAGAGTATGTGAAACTTTGTGAAAGGTTCAATGTGTTTGTGAGTGTGTCAGAGAGTGGACTGGGTCTGTGCAAGTGTGTGAGTGCGTGGCAGAGCATCGTTTGTGTGTGTGAGAGAGAGAGTGTGTTAGAGGAAGGTGTGTATGGTCGTGAGTGTGAGTACGGAGACGGTCTGTGTAAGCGCGTGCGACTATCAGAAGCTCTGTGTACGTGTGTCTGACTGTGTGATTGTGAGTTTGTGTGCATTTTGGGGGTGTATTTAAATACGTCAATATGTGTGTGCGTCTGTATACATGAGCGTTAAGGACTGTTTAGGTATGTGGGTGTGTGTGATTGATGGAGAAGTGTCTGTGCAAGTGTGTTTCAGTGTGTGTGGGTGTGTGTTTGATGGTCTATGTAAGTGCGTGTGAATGTGCTTGTGAGTGTGTCTCGGTGAGAGAGGAGTGTATTTCTCAGGGTGTCTGTACGTGCTTGTGTTTGAAAGTATGTGAAAGGTTCTGTGGAAGTGCGTTTGAATGTGCGAGAGAGGGTGGACCAGGTGTGTGTGTGAATGAATGTGAAAATGCTTTTGTAAGACTGTGTGTGTGTTTGTGTGTGTGTGTGTGTGTGTGTGTGTGTGTGTGTGTGTGTGTGTGTGTGTCTGTGTGTGTCTGTGTGTGTGTGTGTGAGGAGGAGATGGTTAGTGTGCGTTTGAGACAATGGGAGAAGCATCTGTGTAAGTATGGGTGTATGTGTGTCAGTATTGTTCAGTATATGTGAGTGTGAGGGAGAGAGAATGTCAAAATGTGTGTCAGTATGTGTGTGCGTGTCGCTGTAGTGTCTCTGAATGTGTGTATGACAGTGTGTGTTTGAGTGTCAATATTTATTTGTGAGAGAGTTTCAGCGTTTGTTGGGAGGAGTGTCTGCGTAAGAGTGTGTAAATGTCTGAGTGAATGAGAGTCTGTGTGTAAGTGTGCATGAGAGTGTATGTGTAAGTGAATGTGTGGAATGTCGGTGTATGAGGTGCTGGTGTGTGTGTGAGTGAGAGTGCATTTGAGGAGCGTATGTGTAAGTGTGTGTGTGTCCGTGTGTGTGCATGCTTGTGCATATATGGAGTGTGCGGGAGATGGACTGTGGAACTGTGTGCCAGGATGTGTGAGTGTATAGGAGGAGTGTGTATGTGTCTGTGACTGTGTGTGTAAGTGCGTATTTGTCCGTGTTTTGACATGTGTGCGGGTGAGACTCAGTCATTCTCTGTTTGTTCGTGTGCATGGGGGTGAAGTTTCTGTGTATGTGTGTGTGTCAGAGTGTGTGTGCATAAGTGTGTGAGTTTGAGGGTGAGAGGAGCGTCTGCTGAGTATGTGTGTGCATATGAGAGTGGACGTGAGTGCGTGCCAAGGAGGAGGTGCTGTGTAAATGTATATGATCCTGTGACTGCTTGGGAGAATGACCTGTGTAAGTGGGTGAGTGTGCCTGAGCGTGTGTGAGTGGGTCGACAGCCATTCCAAGTGGATCGGTGTGTATGCGAGTGTTTGGACATAGAGAAGAGAGTTGCGCATGTGTATTTGAGTGTACGAATGTGGAGCGAGAGTCTCTAAGCGTGAGTCACTGTGTACGTGAGTGTTAGAAAACAGTCTCTGAATGTATTTGAGAGGGTGAGTACGGGAGAAGGTTTTGGATAAATGTGCGTCTCTATGGGAGATATGTCTGTGTGCTCGTGTTTGTGCGAGTGGGGTAGCGTGTGTATGAGTGTGTATCTGGGTATGTGTCTGTGTGCGCGGGGTGTATGTGTGTTGGGGTGCGTGTGTGTCTGGAAGCAAGTATGTGTGTGTGACGTGTGTGTTTGTGTGTGTTGGGTGGGGAATATGTTCACGTGTATGGGTGCATGTGGGTGTTTGTTTTTGGGTATGCATGTGTGGGGGGTTTGGGCAAGGTGTGTTTGTGTTTGTGAGTGTGGGTGGGTGGTGGTCTGTGTGAGTTGGTAGTGTGTTGGGGGGTAGGCGCGGAGGAGTGTGCGTGTGGGATGTGTTGTGTTTGTGTGGGTGGTGGGTCTGTGTCTCTTGGTGTGTGTCTCTGTGCGTTTCTGTGTGTATGTTTCTGTGTGGGGCATGTGTGTTTATGGGGTTGGTGTGTGTGTCTCCGTATATGTCCGTGTGTATGTGATTGTGGGGTGTGTTTGCCTTGGTGTGTGTGTCTCTCTGTGTGTCTACGTGTGTGTGTATCTCTGTGTGTATGTGTCTGTGTGTATGTGTGTCTGTGCATGTGTGTCTTTGTGTATCTCTGTGTGTATGCGTTTGTGTGAGTGAGTGTGTGTGTGTATTAGTTCATACATGTGTGATTATTAACCACAGTAGACTCTCTGAGACAATATAAACAACAGCCATGTGCTAGCCTGCTCATTGTTGCTCGGAGCAGCAAGCCTGATGATGTAACATCTGCGAACATTTGCTTTTTTGGGCTTTGATGCTGGCGCAGCTCAGCACTGCTGACAGGGAACTGCGAAGACGCAATTATTTGGGAGGTCAGTGCAAATCGCAAGGAGCACTCTGGGTGTGGGAATAGAGGAGAAAGCGAAGATGCCATTCCGCCTTTCAGCCTGTGCTGCCTTTTATTTTCTTCAGGCTGCTTTGGCTTGTTTCTGCCGCATCTCATGTTAGTTGTTAAGGTGAAAACGTGCAGCGCAATCAAAACGTTCCTTACTCTTCGTTCCTGTGTCACCGCGTGTTCGGTTTCTTAAACCGGGTCTTGAACAACTCAAGGGCTCAGGAAATTGGTAAAGGAGACAGAAATACAGAGCAAGGGTCCTACCCGATGGGGTTGGGGTGTCGAACAGTAGCGTCCTGGAAGAGATTATTTGGAAAGGAATGATGAAGAGGTTACGGAATGCCGCTGGGTGAACTGCCCACCTGCAGAGCTGGCATGGACAAGTCAGGCCGAACGGCTTCCATCTGCGTTGCAGGTGCTTCCGTGATGTTGTAATCATATCTCCGTTCAGAACTCCTTCACTCCCTCCCCACCCACCTCCCCCACCCACAGAGAAGCTGCTGTGAACAGTACATTAATCATAAGGTGTAGGGAATACAAATAGGCTGTTTGGCCCATCTAATCCTTTCCCCAGTTGAAGGACATCGTGGCAGAACTGATCATCCTCAGTTCCACTCTTAGGCCTCTCCGCATCACTTCTGATTCATTTCCTGATTACAAGTCTCCCGATCTCAGACACTTCGACACGCCGAATGACGGTAAGCGTGGGGTGCTGCTCTTTTGGGGGGATCAATTATTAAGTAGACGTGTACAGGGACCTGAGCAGCATTGATGTACGGAGGGATCTTGGGATTCAAGTCAATAGCTCCTTGAAAGGAGTTCTGACAGTTGATAAGGTCGTAAAAATGGAATATGTCAGGATCGCATCTTGGTCTGGTAATTGAGTAAAAGAAGCAGGATATCATGTTGTAGCTTTATAAGAATTTGCTTGAGCAAAACCTAGAATGTTGCTTTCAATGTGGATCACCACAATTAATTCAAAGATGTGAAAGCAATGGAGAGCATGCACGAGATTATTACCCGGATGTTGCCTGGATTAGAGGCAGTGAACTATGAAGGAGAGGCAGAAAAAATTTAGTTAAACATCACACAACCACAAGTTATAGTCCAACAGTTGTATTTGGAAATACTTAGATCATATTCGATGGATTCTGTAACCTAAGATCCTGCCACACCAGCGAACTGACAAAGGAGCAGCGCTTCGAAAACAAGGTTTCTAAACCAACCTTTTAGACTCTAACCTGTTGTTGTCCACTCTTTAACTTTGTCCACCCCAGTCCAATGCCAGCACCTGTACTCCATTTATTTTTTTTTCCCTGGAGGGCGGAGGCCGCGGGCAGACTTGGTCGAAGTCTATCAAATCATGAGATGCATAGATAGTTAACTGTCAGTTATTTTCCCCCCAGAGTTAAAACATCTAATACTAGTGGCTATGTGATTAAGTTAAGACGGAGCAAGTACAATGAAAATTTGATCCTTAAATCTCCATTACACTGTCCCCCCTTACCTGTCTCTCTCAAACACATTTTCTCAAACACGCATTTTCTGTCTCGATCTCTCTATTTCTCTCTCTTTTTTAATCTCTGCCGCTCTCAGTCTCTCCGTTTGTCTCTCCATGTCTCTCTATCTCTATCCTTATCTCTGCTTCACTTTATGATCTCTCTTTGTCTCTATCATTATCCTTATCTCTGTCTCTGCATATCTGCATTTTCTGTCTCTCTTTCTCTCTATCTCTATCCCTATCTCTAGCTGCTTCTATTTGTAATCTTTGTTTCCCTCTGTCACTATCTCTGTCTCTGCGTCTCTCTCCCTGTCTCTCGTTGTCTATTTCTCGCTCTCTATCTCTCTGCCTTGAAGCCATTTCTTGAAGCAACGTAATGTTTATGCAATGCCTGAGCCCTGTTCCAGAATTAGTTTCATATGTTCCCGTGATGTACCATGGGAGATTTCCAGACATCCCTGCTTCAATATGAGCTGGTCTGCTCTCCCAGTATTTTACTCCCAATCGTTTGACCTCAGTCGGAGAACATTGCACAGCTCTGATCTCCAAATTGAAATGATCCCAGCTCGTGGTCATACAGGAAAAGTTAAGGTTCCACACTGAAACCTAGCTTGTTACGCCAGAGCTGTTAAATTGTTTTGTTTCTCTTATCATTGAGGCTTATCCATGGATGTATTCAGAAGATGTTCCAAGTATACAATTAACACGAAGAACATGGACATTTCATAAAAGTCAAATAGCTTTCTTACACAGCACAAGAACTCTTGGGAAGATGCAATTTCAAAGTTTAGATAGCACGTTTAATCATTTTAGAAGTCGCCATAGCAGATGGATTATCATATCTCAGGTAAAAGTCACCCCGTCTCCACACTAAATTTTCCTATTTAGCCGATTGAAAAGTTGGTTTCCATTTGGCATAACGATACATCTCCACGTTATGTATCAGTGCTGATATCTTTATATCAAGCTGCATAATTCTGCACTTGGTATCCCTCACTTTTACCGTACTGAAAACACAGTGCACATTTCTTTTCTAAATATTTCTCTATTACACCACACATAAGGAAGCCTGCACAATTCTGCACCCAATATCTGTCAGTTACACCATACGGAAATCAGCATGCACAATTATGCTCTCAATTGTCCCTCACTTACAACACATATAATGCACAGTGCACATATCTGCTCTCAATATTTCTCAGTTGTTCCGCATAAAATACGCAGTGCAGAATTCTGCTATCAATATCACTCACCTGCAGTAAATGTAAAGAACAGTTCACAATTCTGCTATCTGTATTTCTCAGTTACACCACAATAAAGCATTATGCGCAATTCTGCTCTCGATATCACTCAATTACGCCACATTTTAGCACAGTGCACAGTTCTATTCTCAGTGTCGGTTAGAACACACTTTGAGCACTTTGGATAGGTCTTGTTTCCCTATCCCTCTGTGAAACTGCACTGCACAGTGTCGTGCTCTCTATCTCTTGGTCGAACCCTCCTTACAGCACTGACTGTTGATAATAATGAAAGGCGTTTGCTGTTTCCCACGTTTCTTCAGCGATTGTAAGAGTTTGGGTGCAACTTGTAAACAAAGGCAGTGTGACAACAGTGAGACTACTCTCAATGGAATATGTGCCGGGAACAAGCACTGCTGTTGGCATAGCTGAGGAAGGAAAAACCGAATGTGTCGCAGGGTGAGGCATGACTGAGGTCCAACTGATGCTGTCTGCCCATTCTGAAATTTGGGCTCAGCTCAATCACGTAGACACGACAATATTTTGACCCACTGTTTTCTCAATAAAGGCAACAAAATTCATAGCATTGATCACTGGATATTTTATGTCTCTCATTACTCATTAGGATCTGGGTGTGCTCACACTGACCAGTAGTTAGGGGGCGTGGGTGGACAGTAGTTGGGAGGGGAATGCCGGAAAATGGGGGTGCATGTTCATATCTTGCACCTCCTACGTGGCAAAATCCCACATTCACCCATTGTTACCCTGTTCAGCTCCAACTGGAAGAATAGGATGGAGACAATCATCACGATGTCTGGGGATTTTCAGTCCTCTCAGACGTGAGTGTTTAGGCATCTGAACACTGTTGGGCTGTCTATCCATGGTGTTTCAGGACTGTCAGAAGCACAGTGGTGAGGGAGCGGCCTCTAATGGAGGGTCCATGCTGAGGGACCACAGTACCGTCAGAAAGTCAGTGCCAATGGAGCAACGCACTGCTGGATGGTCATTACTGAGGAAGGGGGCTTTGACAGAGTCGGCTCTGTCAGACACGCTGTGTTCAGGAATAAGTCTCGATTAGAGGCTGAATGCTTGGGAAGCAGGCCCTGTCAGATGGTCAGTGCTGTGTGTTACAACACTATTGGAGGGACAATGCTGAGGACGTGGGCTCAGTCAGAAGTTCGATGGTGAGGCAGAGGGTGTTTTTGGTTGGTCAGTGCTTAGGTACAGTGTATTGGAGGGCTAGTGCTGTGGGAGCACTGAACCGTGTGAGGGTCAGCATTGAGGGAGCGCCGTACCATTTGAAAATCAGTGATGAGCAAATGGGCATTGATGTAGCGGCCACTATTGGATGATCAGTGCTGCGGGACTGTTGCACTGTTGGAGGGTCAGAGATGAGGCAGTGGGTACTGTGCATAGCCAGTGCTGATGGAGCGGGCACCGTCTGAGGGTCAGCGCTTAGGTTGATCCCTACTGTCGCGGGCCAGTGTTTACTGGGTGCTGCACTGTCAGAGATTCAGTGCCGAAAGAATGGGTACTGTCAGAGGTTCAGTACTTCAGGACTGCCGCACAGTTGGACAGTCAGTACTGAGGATATGTTTCACTGTTGGAGAGTCAATGCTAAGGGTGTGTTGCGCTGTCATAATCGCAATGCTGCAGGAGTGACTCACTATCGAGGGCCAGTTCGAAGAGAGCACTGCATTGTTCTAGTATCAGCAGTAAGGGACCGTGCACTATCGGAGCGTCAGCACTGAGTAGAGATGGCACTGTTGGAACGTCGGTGCTGTGGGACAGGGCATTGTCAGAGGGTCAGTGCTGAGGTAGCATCGCACTGTTGCAGGTTTGGTGCTGAGGGAGTGGGCATTTTATAAGGGTCAGTGCTGAAGGAGTCGCGACCTGTTAGAGGGTCAGTGCTGAGGGGATGCTACACTGTCGGAGGGTTGTTGCTGATGGAGTGTTGCACTGTTTGAGGTTCGGTATTATGGGAGGGAGCATTGGCGGATTGTCAGCATTGAGGGAGTACTACTCTGTTGGAGGATCAGTGCTGAGGGCACGTTGCGCTCTCGGAGGGTCAGTGCTGAGGGAGTGATGCACTGTCAGAGGATCAGTTCGAAGGGAGCACTGCATTGTTGGAGGATCAGTACTATCGGACTGGGCACTGGCGGAGCGTCAGAACTGAGGAATATGGCACTGTTGGAGGGTCGCGGCTGTGAGAGTGGGCACTGTTGGATTGTGTGTGCTAAGAGAACATTGCACTGTCAGAGGGTCAGTGCTGTGGGGGAGCTGCTCTGTTGAAGGATCAGTGCTGCGGGGGCGCTGCACTATCAGAGGGTCAGGGCAGAGGGAACGCCAAACTGTCGGAGGCTAAGTGCTGAAAGAGCAGGAACAGCCAGAGGGTCAGTGCGAAGGGAGGTGCCACGGTCAGAGGGTCAGTATGGAGGGAACCATAAAGTTAGAGTGTTGCACTGTCGAAGAGTCAGAGCAGAGGGAGTGCCGAACTTTCGAAACATCTGTGCTTCTTCACTATCGGACAGTCAGTGCTGAAGCGAATATCCCACAGACGGACGTGCAGTGCTAAAGGAGCGCCTCTCTGTAAGATGTTCAGTGCTGTGGGAGTGTGGCATTGTCAGAGAGTCCATGATGTGTGAGTGCGACACTGATCGATACTCAGTGCTGAGGGTTCTCCGCACTGTCAGAGTGCCAGTGTTCATGGAGAAGGCACTTTCAGAGGGTTCTTGATGAGGGATTGTGGCATTTTGCGTACAGCCCTAAGGCGATACCACCCTGTTGAAGTGTCTGTGGTGAGGGAGTGCTGCTGAGGGAGCTCCATACTGTTGGAGGGTCAGTGCTGAGGGAGTGTGGCCCTGTTAGATGGTCAGCCTGAGGGAATGACAATCTGTTGGATGGTGAGTGATGAGAGTGCCTCACTGTCCGAATATCTGTGTTGAGGGACAAACACGCTTTTGGATGACCAGTGTGGAGTGTGTTCCATGCTATCAAAGGGTGAGCGGTGACAGAGTAAGTATTGACGGAGGGTGAGCACTGAGGAAGTGTCCTATATTTGGAGGGCCGGTGCTGAGTGAGCATTATTCGAGGATAAATGTTGTGAGAGAATATGTTATGTTATGAGTTGTGAGAGCACCATATTGTCGAAGACTCGGCGGTGAGCCCCGCACTATCGGAGTTTCAGTGATGAGGGATCTCCGCACTTTGGGAGGGTGAGTGCTCACGGAGCTGCACACTGTGGGAGGGTCAGGTCTGAGTGACCGTGACACTGTCGCAGGGTCAAAGCGGAATAATTGCCGCAGTGTTGCAGGTTTCGTGCTGTGGTACTATCAGACTGGCAAATTCTCAGTGCTGAGTGCTCTCTTGATTTTCAGAATGCCAGAGTTGAGGGACAGCGGAACCTGTCATAGGATCAGTGAAGCCCCAAAGTGTTGGTTGGTCAGTGTTGAGCGAGCACCACACTGTCGGAGTGTCAGTGCTGAGGGAGCGCAGCACTGCTGCATGGTCAGTGTTGTGGAAGTGGGTACTCTTGAGCAGCCAGAGGTGTAGATGTGGCTTCTTTCGGATGTTTAGCACTGAGGAGGTGGACACATTCAGACGGTCAGTGCTGAGGGAGTGCCGCACTCTCAGAAGCAAACGCTGAGTATCCCACTGTTGGGTGATCAGTATTGAGGAAATGCCTCATAGTCAGATGGTTAGTGTTGAGGGGTTTCCACAATGCCAAACAGACAGTGATGAGGGAGCTCTGCACTATTGGAAGTTTAATGCTGAAGGAGCTCCGCCTCGTCAAGGATTCATAGCGAAGGTAGCCACGCACTATCGGAGGGTCATTGCTGGGTAAGCACAGGTTAGTGCTGAGAGAGTGTCGCACTGTCAGATGATCGGTGCTGAGGGAGGTCCGCTTTGGCAGAGATTCAGAGCTGAGGCAAATTCCCACTGTTAGATGGTCACTGCTGAGCTAGCAGCGCACAGTTGAAAGGAAAGAGCGGAGGGAGGGTGCGCCTTTATGGGGTCAGTGTTAAGGGACCGCTGCACTGTTAGGGGGTCAGAACACAGAGAGAGCCACAGTGTTGGAGGGTCAGTGCTGAGGGAGTTCCCCACTATCAGTGGGTGAGGACTGATGGATCTGCACACAGTCAGGGGCTCTGTACTGAGGGATCACACAGTATTGAGGGCCAGTGCTGTGGGAGCAGGCAATTCGGAGTGTCAGTGCTGATAGAGCGCTGCACTGTTGGAGGGTCAGTGCTGAGGAAACGTAAGTTAGTCCGAGGCTCAGTGCTGAGTTACTGCTGCATTGACGCAGGGTCAGGCTGAGGGAGTGTGGCTGAGTTGGAGGGCCAGCGCTGAGGGAGTGTCGCACGATTGGACGATCAGTCGTGAAGATGCGTGTCACTGTCAGCGGGTCAGTGAAGGGCGAACGCGGCTCTGTCATTGATTCAGTGCTGAGGCTGCTTCGCTCTTTTGCAGGGACTGTCCCACTGTTGTCGGGTCAGTGCTGTGGGAGTGCCACACTCTCGAGCACTTCCGCACAGTTTGAGTGTCAGTGGTGCGGCAACGTGGGACTTTTTGAGGACTGAGGGAGTTGACACTGTTTGGGAGACGAGTTGTAGCTCGGGTGCTCGTTGTTGTGGTTCTGTTCGCCGAGTTGGGAATTTGTGTTGCAGACGTTTCTTCCCATCTCTAGGTGACATTCTCAGTACTTGGGAGCCTCCTGTGAAGCGCTTCTGTGATGTTTCCTCCGGCATCGATAGTGATTTGTACCTGCCGCTTCCGGTTGTCAGTTCCAGCTGGACACTATCACACCGTATGTGCTGAGGATGTCTGCACTTTCGGAGTGTCAGCGTTGAGGGAAGTGCAATCTTGCAGGGTCAGTATTGATGAATTGACACACGGTCGAAGAGTCAGTGCTGAGTCAGTGGGCACTGCTGGATGGTCAGCGTTAATCCAGCGCCACACTGTAGGACTGTCACTGCTGAAGAATTGCCGGACTACCGGACGGTCTTTGCTGAGGCAATGGGCACTGTTGGACGGCCAGCTAAGGGCACACCACACTGGATGACGGGTCATACTGAGGTAATACGGCACTGCCAGAGGGTCAGTGCAGAGATAGTGTCCAACATTAGTGTGACAGTGCTGAGGGAACTCCATATTGTCCGAGGTCCAGCGCTGAAGGGGCTCACATGGTCAGATAATCAGGGCTGAGGGCGTGCCGTACTGTTGGATGGTCAATGCTGAGTGTGTTTCGCAGTGTCGGAGGGTCAGTGCTACGGAGTTCGACGCTATCAGATTATCAATGCTGATGGAGCTGCACAAAGTTGGAGTTCAGTGCGGAGAAAGCACCATACTGTTGGAGGGTCAGCTTTAAGGGAGTAGGGACTGCCAGAGCATCAGCGCTGGTAGCGTCCACACAGTCGTGGTGCCAGTGCTGAGCTAGTGCTACACTGTCGGAGGTTAGTACTGATGGAACTTTGCATTTTTGGAGGGTCAGTGCTGAGGGAGCACGCACTGTCAATGGTCAGTGCTGTGGAAATACATACTTTGTAGGGTCAGTGCTGATGAGCGTTGCACTGCCAGAGGGTCACTGCTGTGGGAGTGCCACACTGTCGGACGATCATTGCTGAAGAATTACGCACTGTCGGAGGGTCTGTGCTGAGGCAGAGGGCACTGTTGGACGGTCAGCGCTTAGGGCGCACAACACTGGATGAGGGATCACGCTGAGGTAGAATGATACTGTCAGAGGGTCAGTTCTGAGAAAGTGTTCCACAGTTGGTGGGGCAGTGCTGAACGAACTCGGCATTGTCTGAGTCCCAGTGCTGATGGGGCTCACACAGTGTTGAGGGCGTGTCATAATGTCGGAGGGTCAGTACTGAGGGAGCTCTGCACTTTTGGAGACTCAGTGCTGAGGGAGTTCTGCACTTTCGGAGGGTCAGTGCTAAGGTAGTGCCACAGTGTTGGAGGATCAGCACGGGGCAGTGTCACACTTTCGGAGTGACAGAGCTGAGAAAGTGCCACACAGTCGGAGTTTCAGCGCTGAAGGAACTGCGTATTGTCTGAGGGTCAGCATTGACGGATTGTGCTGAGGGAACACTACACTGGCGGAGGCTCAGTGCTGAGGGAGCTCCACTCTGTTGGAGGGTCAGCACTGAGGGAGTGCCCTACTGTCGGAGTGTCAGTGCTGAGGGAGTGCAGCACTGTTGGAGTTTCAGAATTAAGGAAGTGCTGCACTATCGGAGTTTCAACGCTAAGGGAACGCTGCACTATCGGAGTGTCAGTGTTGAGGGAGCTCTGCACTGTCTGAGGGTCAGCATTGACGGAGGTTGCATTGTTGGAGAGTCAGTGATGAGAGAGCTCCACTCTGTTGGAGTTTCAGCACTGAGTGAGTGCTGCACTGTTCGACGTTTAGTGCTGAGGGAGTGGAAACTTTCGGAGGATCAGTGCTGAGGTAGTGACACACTGTCGCAGGGTAAGCGTTGGGGAACTGCCACACTGCCGGCGTGTCAGTGCTGAGGGATTCAGAACTGTCGAATGTCCATTGATGAGGCAATGGGCACTGTTGGTGTATCCGCGCTGAGGAAATATGCATTTTCGGATGGTCAGCGCTGAGGATGTAATTCCTTACCCTATCAAAGAATCATTGCTGTGGGAGCTCCACGCTATTGGGGGGACTGTGCTTTGAAGGAAGTGAATCTATTTCGTTCTTTACCGTAGCGGGCTGACGATGCTGGGTTGCTGAATACAGTCAAGGCTGAGAAAGTGAGAGACTTTTAATGAGTGAGGGAATTGTGGTTTAAGGGGAAAGACAGGAAAGCTGCAGGAGAGGTTAGTCAAATCAACTGTGGTCCCATTAGATTGTGCAATTGACTTGATGGGTTGAATGGCTACTTCTGCTCCTGTGGTGGGAGATATTCTCTGGATCGCTATCTACCAGGAGCACCTGCAGTCATTTCGCTCTGTGGATAGCACTGCTGCCTTCCAACGACAGGCACATTCGTTCTATTCTAGTCTCTGGGAACTGTCGGTGTGGAGTGTGCACATTATCCCTGTATCGGTGTGGGTTATCTCCGGGTGCTCCAGTTTCCTCTCACAGTCCAAAAATGTGCAGGTTCAGGTGGACTGGCATTGGTAAGTTTACCCACAATGTCACAGTGATGTGCAGGCTGGATGGATTAACTCTGCAAAAATATAGGCCGGAATGCAGCTTGGAGCATCAGTGTAGAGACGATGGGCGAAATGGTTAAAGACATTGGAGGAGAAGATAGGCCATTCAGCCCATCGAAACCACTCCACCATTCACCCGTGTCTGATTGGCTTTTTTACCCCATTCTACTGCCATCTCCCCATGTCCCTTGACCCCTTATATGGTCAAAATCTTTCTATCTCTGTATATGACCTGATCTCCACAGCCCTCCGTGGTAATGAATTCCATAGATACGCAACTCTGTGGCTGAAGAAAATCTCATAATCGCTTTATTCTAAGGCTGTGCCCTCGGATACTAGTCTCTCATACAAATGAAAACATCTTCCCAACATTCACTCCGTCCAGGAAATTCAGCATTCTGCTTCTCCACCGAAGAGATTCTAAACCGAAATCTTCAAATACCTATTTATTTGACGTCCTGTGATATTGGGGAGAATGATCAGCAGTTTGACCGAGTGATGGAGGAGGTGCAAATTCGGCAGAGTCTCTGAAATGCCGACGCAGTGAGTTGTAACAAGCATGGGTTGTATCAAAGTGTGAGTACAGATGTTAATGATTTTAAAGGGAACACGGATTCAGCCTGTCAAGTTCCTTACTCCAAGGAACGATGGCACTCTCATCGTCTTCTAGTGGGGCTGTTAGGTTCAGATAAACTCAGATGCACGGTGTTAGGACAGTTCTTGTACAGAATCGCTCCTCACAATATCCGGGCACTGAACTGCAACACCCAAGGTGAACCCTCACACAAGGGCGGTGTACTTTATAGTAAAGAAGGGGAAGCAGGGGATATAATCCTGACGTCTGTATCAGGAAAGTGTTCCACATGAAAAACTACTGAAAAACGATCAGTGGGAGCAGAATCCGGAAGAAAAAACTGCAAAATCGGTGTGAACAGTGTCGACAAAGAAACCAGACAGCTGCAGTGAGAAGGTGAGAGAGAGAGAGAGAGAGACAGAGACAGAGAGAGAGATTGAGAGCAAGAGACAGTGTATTTGAACGTCAGAGGGAGGATTGGAGAGAGAGTGAGAGAGGCGGAAAGAGACAGACAGCGACACGGGGAGCACGACAGATAGAGACAGAAAGGCAAAAAGTTTGAGAGAGTAAGAAACGGGAGGGGAAGAATGAGAGACACAAATTATAAGGAAGGCAGAGAGAGTTCAGGCGTCACGTGAAATGGAGTGACTCAGATTCTTACACAGTGACTGAGCCCGAGAGGAGAAAGAGAGAAAGAGTCAGTGTGGGTAAGAGTGATAAGCGACAGTGAAAGAGATGAGAGAATGAGATATGCATGCAGAAATAAATATAGATGTAGACGGAGTGAGAGTAACAGCAGGGGTGACAGAATAGCAGTGAAAGAAAAAAGACAAATAGAGCAATATATGAGAAAGAGCAGACAGTATGATAGAAATGAGTGAGTGAATGGCCGAGAGACAGGAACGTAAGAACTGAGTAGGATATACATGGGGATGCAGTGAGGGAGTGAGTGGGACAGTAGAATGACAGAGAGAGTGAGAAAAATGAGAATTTGTGAGACAGTGAGGCAGGGGTTCAGGCACCGTAAGAGAGATAAAGACAGCGACAAACAGAGGGAGTGAGCAAGAAAAGAGGCAGACGGAAGGTGACAGAAAGACCGAGAGTGGGAAACATATGAATGATGGAGTGAAAGCGAAATAGAAGTAAAATTGAGAGAATAAGGTCAAGACAGAAACAAAGTGAGTGACAGAGAAAGACGCTGGGAGACTTTGCCGATATTAACAGTCTGATATTTCCTGCTCTCTTCCTTTGACCATGTTGGAGGGCTCCGCTTCACACTTCTCCCTTGAGGTTTGGCGGTTGGAAACCATTTCCGTGGAACTCGGATTGCAAACGGTGTCAGATATGCTCTGCCGTCTCCAGGTTCAGAGCAGCTGAGCAGAAGATGAAGGGAGTATTCGTCCTCCTCCTTTAACTCCTGGCCCTGGCTCTGTCGAGAACTGACCTTTTGTCACGGAGACATTTCATCCACCAAGGTCAGTCGCGAACGCGTGGGGCGTGCGTGCGGTGGCTTGTCGAGAGGCTGGTTCTCGAATTGGTAGAACACTGCTGGCTCAAGTTGATTCCACACTGCCCCACTGGCCGCAGTCACCGTACATTCCCTGTCAGTCTGCCCTCTGACAGTGCCTCCTCTTTGCTTGGCACTGAGGTTTGAAGACTAGAAAAACAGATAGACAGACAGAGAGAAAAACAAACACACACAAACACACAGTGAGACCCAGAAACATGTTACTTAAGAGCAGGTGTCGGCTGACAGCCCCTCTATATGCTGACAGCCGGCCCTCTCACTCAACGTAAATTTCCCACTTGCAACCCTCACCCCTTGATTCCTTTAAAATAATTTTTAAACTCTTTCTCTTGAGCCTCAGCGCAAGTCTCTGTGACACCCGTGCAGTCACCCATATTTACTGCCAGATCCTATCTTTGAGGCAGTGCCCGTGTGAGTAGATAGCAATCATTGAATTCGATGTCTGCGTTGAAGCCGGAGAACAGAGCAATTCGGAGATACAGGTTTGTCGGAAGCTGTGTGGAGTATGTTTCGAGATTTATTTTCTGGGCGTGGTGGTAGACTGCCAATGCCTCGCATCCCCACATTCCCGAACGTAGTAAACAAGATGCAGAGTCAAAAAGCATTTCATGGGGGTTTGTTTGCAGAGAGTTAAGTTGCAAGTGCGCGATCCCCCTGACCCGATTCGCTCCCACTCTTCATTGTTCAGGTGAGATATGGCCATCGCTTCACCGTTGATAATCCCGATGTGGTGCACAAGTGAGTTTAGAGGAATCCCAGCTAATCCCAGACCTCGCTGGTTTCGTTCGCACAGACTGGACCCAAATGTGAGGTGGTGAGAGGCCTGTGCGTAAAGCAACCAAGTTGAGAGGACGAGCTGAAGATCATAACCAAGTGCAACCAGGCACCCTCTGTTGCTGAGCGAAGGAGTTGGTGATGTTGGCTTTACTGATGGCCCAGACGCTCTCCATCTTCCATGTGTGAGATTGCAATGGCATAGATGTGGTGGAACGGGGAGATGGGAGTCGCATCTCCCGACCATTCCCTTCCACACTTCTTCGCTTGACACCGAAGCCTCCTACAGCCTAATGACCCCGCCCTCTGTCAAAGCGGCAATAAATATTGAGGACGGTGTTTGTCAATCGGTCTCTCCTTCTGCCTCAGTGTCTTGTTCATCCATTCTGAACTCTCAGAGGTGGGGAGAGATTGGGTATATGCACACAGGCAGACACAGAGACACACACAGACACATAGAGATGTTGACACACACGGAGACACACACAGATGCACACCCACACCCACACATACACACATACATAAACTCCACCACATACACACCCACACACACGCTCACACACCCACCGCCATACACAGATACCCACATCCACACATACCCACACAACGACATACACACACCCCCCGAACTCATATTAAACCACACCCACCAAAGCTCACATATATTTACACTCTCCCACACCCATCCACACACACAGACACATACACTCACGCATGAACACACACACACACGCAAACACTCACCCATAGTCACACACACACGTGCATCCACCAACCACACGCACTCACCTACACACATATCCACATACGCATACACTCGCACACTCCACACAATCACACACACACTCACTCACGCAGGCATCCACACACACATAGACATACGCACACACCCATAGACACACTCACACACACCAAAACACACCCACATATACACAGACACAAATACACACACGCACACACATACACACAGACACTCACACACCACAGAGAAACATACACACACACCTCTCAAACCGACACGCATCTACCCACATACATACTCAAACATACACAAACAGAAGCCTTCATACATACAGACACACACAGACCCATCCCGATACATACACTCCACAACAGATGTGCGCACATCCACCCACACACTCACAGAATTCTACATGCTCCTGCACACACAAAAACAACACATACAACCGTACACACACGCACACACAGACACACCCACACATGCAAACGTACTACACACATCCATACACAGCCACACAATCAGACAAATCCTCATCCCCACACACCCTTATATACACCCACACTTTCACCTACACACACTGACCCAACCACGCACACCCCCCTACACACCCACAAACATTACATACACACCCACACACACCCACACACCTACATATCCAGCCAATCCAACACACATCCACCCACACAATTTCACCGCCCACACACTCACAAACACACAACAGTTGTAACCGTGGTGTAGAATTAATCGAATTTATCCCACAAATACTATATGTTAGATTGAGATACAAAGGGACGAAGGATAGATCTGTGGCAGCAGTCGTTTTGGTGACTCCATTGAAAATGATCATGTCATTTATTTTATCAAAATCTTCGACACTTGGATTGATAGTTTTCCATCTGGAACGAACTTTTTCTCTAATCCTGAAACTACGATTTGCTGATGGAACAAAGGCACAGATAAACCATCATCCTCTTTCATGTCAGTACACGTTTGACAGATTGAATGGGCACTCCCTGGGCAAATCATTACTTAAACAGATTGAGCACTCAGAGATGTAAACGGTAAAAGAAAAAAACACCTTCTGTTGGTAACAAAAGTTTCCATCGGCATCAAGGTTGCAAGGATCAAGAGCAGGTTTTCTCACCTTATACTAACCTCCTCGGACTAGCAGTTAGATGAGTGGAGCACGGTCCCCCTCTGTACGAGATTTCAGATTATTCAATAAGGAATAGTCCCACAGGCCCTCTGCGGATTGTGCCCCAGCTATGGTCACATAAATGGAACAGTCCAGTGGGCTGCTCTTCACTGACTCAAATGAGAATTGTTCTGCATTGCAGCGAAATATTCAGCTCACCATGTGACAAGAATTACACATACCCATCCCATTTTTTCTTTCTTATGGATTGGCCCACGCTTAGTGATGCAGACATGGAGTTCTCCCTGTTGCCTTGGCACCATTAGTTACTGGGTCAGCAGCAAAGTGAGCGCAGCTCTTCCACTTATTACAATAGGGAATGTTTCAGGGAGCTTTCAGAGTACAAATCAGTTGCTATGAGCAATGAAAGCACTTTATAAATAGTTTTATTGTTCAGAACTCTGTATTGTCATTGGCCCGTCTTGTATACCAGGTTAAACTCGACCTCGTGTCCTATTTCCTTCCTTTTTCAGAGTTGTCTCGCTCTCCCTCTCTCTCCCGTACTCACCCTCTCTTCATTTTCCTCACAGTATCCATCTCTATACTGTTTCTCTCTATTTCGGATTATTCCCTTCCTCCATTACTTTTCTCAATCCCCTGTCTCCCTCCCCTTACCAAACATTTAATATCTCCCTTTTATATTCACTGTTTTCCTTGATTACTCCAGTTGTCTCTCCTTCCTCCGCCCCCATCTCCAGTTTCCTCTCATGCTTTCACTGTGTACTCTTGTGTCGGCTTTGTGTGTGAGGGTAAACGTCTGTTCTATGTGAGAATCAGTGCGTGCATATCTGCTTTCTCTTGCCATGGTGACACATGACGTTTCACAATAAGTAATAGATTGAGCATTGGAAAGTGCAATTGCAGATAGATGGGATAGTGAGGGCTGCGTTTGGAATTTCCTGCCTGGGTCAGTGCATTTGTTAAAGCAGTTGGGAGGTCATGTTTCGGCTGTACAGGACACTCTGTAGGCGAACTTTGGAAGATGGTGTGTAATTTTGATTTTTTTCCTATCGGACGAATGTTGTGAATCTTAAAAGGGTTCAGAAAAGATTTACAGGATATTGCTAGGATTGAAGGGTTTGAGGTAGAGGGGGAGGCTGAATCTGCTAAGGCTATTTTCCCTGAATCGTCAGGAACTGAGGGGTGGATTATAGACTTTTGTAAAACTATGACGGCATTGGATCGAGTAAATAGACAATGTCTTTTCTCCAGAATGGGGTGTCCAAACAAGAGGGCAGAGGTTTATCGTGGGAGTAACAACATTTAAAGGAACCATTTCACACAGGATGTGGTGCATCTTTGGAATGAGCTGCCAGAGGACGATTTGGACTGAAGGGTCTGTTTCCATGTTGTACACCTCTATGACTCGGTGATTCTATGGATCCATGATATTGAACACAGCATCCAGAGCGAATAAACAGTCAATATCCACTTCTAATGCAATGTCCCCATAAACAGACAATGAGTGATTGGTGCATACTCAGCACCAGCTCACCCTTTTGAAATTCACTGAAGGATATCAGACAGGATAGTGACTGACAACAGGACAGTTTCATTTCAATGGTAAATACTTAACAAACCGGCAATGGCTGTACACGAGTAGCCTGTGCTAAATTTGGCAAGGAACCTTTGCGTCATACAATTGCCAGGCCATCCCCATCTTCATAAAACACTGTCGAATCACTGCCTTTTGATATTCAATGGCGATACCATGACTGATACCGCCCGCCCGCGTGCTCCACATCTGTCCACATCCTGGGGATTACCAGTGAGAGCGAATCACCTGATTGCCTCATGGCATTCAATGGTATTACCACCATCGGTTTGTCGAATTCCCTGACGATTATCACGCTGGTGATTACCATGGAAACACAATCTAAACATTGCCCTTTGAAGTTCAATGTTATCACCATCACAAATGCCGCCCATACTGCAATATCTTCGGTGTTTACATTGAGAGGGAATCTGACGATAGTCCCTTGATATTCAATAGCATTGCCATCGCTGAGCTGCGTCACGATTCAAAACCTGGGGGATTACCATTGAACAGAAATTGAACTGGAGTCACCAAGTCAATAGAGTCGTGTATGGGCAGGTCGCAGGGTGGATAATTTGCAGTTATTGAATGACCTCCTGAGTCTCCCTAAAGCTGGTCCACCATCGATAAGGCTAAGTCAGGAATGTGATGAAATACTTTCCTGTTGGCTGAATAAGTGCAACTCCAAGAATACTACACACAGTCAACATTATCGCAGAGAAGTCAGCCCGCCTGGTTGACACCAGATTCAAGAAACACTCCTGAAACCGACCCTGTTGGTGAGAGGCAAATGGAAATTGAAATTGCTGGAAATCTCTGCAGAATGGTACTATGTGCGAAGGAGAAAGAGAACGAATGTTCCACAGGTTTTCCCTCCCTCCACCTTAAAGGCACAGTAGCAGCAACGTGTGTCAACTACAAAACACACTGCACAAATTATCTAACGATCCTCAGTCAGCACCTCCCAAACAAATGACCGTTTCCATCCAGAAGGAGAAGGGCAACGGATGTACGTGAACACCACACCCTGCACGTTGCCCTTCAAGCCACTCGCTATCCTGACTTCGAAATATATTCGCCATTCCTTCATGACTGCAGGGTCAAAATCGTTGAAATCCCTCTGTAATGGCTCTATGGAATCTATCAGCAGCACATGGAACACAGCATTTCATGAAGGCACCTCACGACTACCTTCTCAAGGGCAAATTAGGAATGGCGATAAATGCAAGATCCACGCGTGAATAAAATAAAATTATCATTTACACTACGGTAGATCGGTAAGGCGGCCTTTGTGTGTCGTCGCAGGAGATGGGGGAGATACTGACCGAGTATTTTGCATCAATGTTTACTGTGGAAATGGATACAGAAGATATAGAAAGTAGCGAAATAAATGGTGACATCTGGAAAAATGTCCATTTTCCAAATGAGGAAGTGCTGGACGTCTTGAATTGCATAAAAGTTGATAAGTCCCAGGACCTTTTCAGGTGTAACGTAGAACTCTGCGGGAAGCTGGGGAAGTGATGGCTGATCCACTTGCTGAGATATTCATATTATCAACAGTCATAGCTGAAGTGCCGGAAGGCTGGAGGTTGGCGAACATGGTGTCACTGTTTACGAAAGGCTGTAAGGTCAATGCAGGGAACTGTATTTCAGTGAGCCTGACACTCGGAGTTTGGCAAGTTGAAGGAGGGAATCCTGACGGATATGACGTACATGTATTTGGAAAGGCAGGCATTGATCAGGAAAAGCCAACATGGCTTTGAGTGTGGGAAACCATGTTACATAAAATTAATTCAGTTTTTTGAAGAAGTAACAAAGAGGATTGATATGGGCAGAACAGTAGATGTGATCTACAGGGACTTCAGTCAGGCGTTCGACAAGATTCCCCATGGGAGACTGGATAGCAAGATTCAATCTCATGGAATAAAGGGAGAACTAGCCATTTCGATACAGAACTGGCTCAAAGGGAGAAGACAGATTGTGGTCGTGGAGAGTTGTTTTTCAGACTGGAAGCATGTTAACAGTGGAGCGCCACAGGATCAGTGTTGGGTCCATTACATTTCGACATTTCCTTCAATGATTTGGATGTGAGCATAAGAGAGATAGGTAGTAAGTTTGCTCTTAACACCAAAATTGGAGGTGTAGTGGATAGTGCCGAAGGTTACCTCAGATTACAACGGGATAGAAATTAGATGGGTCAATAGGCTGAGAAGTGGCAGATGGAGTTTAATTTAGTTTAATGTTTAATTTTAGTTTAATGTTGCGGCTAAATAGATAAAGTCTTTTCCCTCTGGTCAGAGAGACCAGAACGAGAGGGCATAGGTTTAGGGTGAGAGGGCCAAGATATAAATGAGACCTGAGGGTCAACGTTTTCCAAGCAGAGTATGGAATGAGCTGCCAGAAGATGTGTTGGAGGCTGATACAATTGCAACATTTAAGATTGCATCTGGATGTGTATATGAATAGGAAGGGTTTGGAGGGATGTGGGCCGGGTGCTGGCAGGTGGGACTAGATTGGGTTGGGATACCTTGTCGGTATGGATGGGTTGGGCCAAATGATCTGTTTCCATGCTGTACATCTCTATGACTGTATGACTCTAGATAAATGTATGTTGCTGCATTGTGGGAAAGTAAATCATAGCAGGACCTATGCACTTAATTGCAAGGTCCAAGCGAGTGCTGCTGAACTAAGAGACCTTGGAGTGCAGGTTTCTAGTGTTTTAAAAGTGGAGTAACAGATAGATAGGAGAGTGAAGAAGGCGTTTGGTATGCTTTCTTTTATTGGTCAGAGTACTGAGTACAGGGGTTGGGAGGTATTGTTGCGGCATTAAAGAACACTGGTAGGACACTTCTGGAATATAGTTGTCAATTCTGGTCTCCTTCTTCCTATGACAGGGAAGTTGTGAAACTTCAAAGTGTTCAGAAAAGATTTACGAAGACTTTGCCAGGTTGGAGATTTTGTGGTATAGGGAGAAGTTGAATACGATGGTGCTCTTTTCCCCAGAGTGCCGAAGGCTGAGGGGTTATCTTACGGAGTTTTATAAAATCATGAGAGCGTGGATAGAATAAATAGACAAACTGTTTTCTCTGGGTCGGGGAAGACTAGAACTCGAGGGCATGGGTTCGGTTGAAAGGGGAAAGGTTACAAAATGAGCGAAGGGACAAAATATTCACAAAGAGGGTGGTACATGTATGGAATGTGTTGTCAGAGGAAGTGGTGGAGGCTAGTACAATTGCAACATTTAATAATCATCTGAATGGATATACATATAGGAAGGATTTGAAGGGATGTGGGCCGGGTGATGGCAGTTGGGAGTAGATCGGGTTGTGATATTTAACCAGCATGGACGAGTTGGACCGAAGGCTCTGTTCTCATGAGTCCATCTTTATGACTCTATGACTCTATTTAAGTATCTAAAGCGTTTGGATATATCAGGGAAACAGAGAGAGCGATTTTGAATGAAAAATGGGAAAACAGAGAGAGAACCAATTAATAAAACTTCAGGATAGAGGAAGGGAGATAGAACGGGAAAAAAAAAAACAGATTGGAAAAGGGTGTGGAAAGGGGAGGAAGGACAGAAAGAGAGAGATTCAGACAGAGGTAAGGAGGGAGATAGCGGTAGTTAGGGAGAGATGGAGCGTTGCAAACAGAGAGTGAAGGAGTTAACAGGGAGATCAGGAGAAACGAGAAAACAGAGAACATAGAAATGAATGGTGGAACTGTGACTTGGGGCAGCAATAAATTGTTCCTGAGGTGTGAGGCTGTTGCAGTAGTGGCAGAAAGGAGTACACAGCAAGATCTAACAATCAACCTCTGGTCATGATAGCATAATCTGTTCCACTGATGCTATTCTGTGTGTAAGTATTAAATGCTGGCTGAAAGCAACACGGAAAATCAGCACAGGAGTTAGGATGCACTCCGGTCGATGCACGTTAACGATCCATGGTGAAGGGTACCTTGTTTGGTTTGCGATGAGAACCCTTGTGGTGTTCTGATAGTCAGACGCTGCAAGTGGCATCGATTGGAGCAAGCTATTTCTGTAATTCTTCCTCTATCCTAGAGCACAATCCAAAGTGAGGGTTTTAAGCTAATTTTGAAATTTATAAATTCAGCGAAATCGGCTTGAACATACAACGGTTGAGCTCTGCCAAACTGAACCACTTAATGTGGAAAGGAATTAACTTTCTGTTCTCGATGACCAATTCACTGTGGTCCTTGATCTCAGAGTCTAGGCATTGGTCAGTGGATGACTGATGTCTCTTGTTGGGGATACCACATTTTAGACTGGGCATGGTGAATGGGGACAGAAAAGCACGAAGTGAAACACGTGGAGCAGTGTGTAAATTGGTGGTCATAGCTTCACAGTTATGAGGAAACAACATATGCCTTTCTCTCCTGCAGCATCAAATATCCTTTTCCCTTCTGACTAGGAGGGAAGGTGAAAGGGAAATGCAGAGTTGCATTACCATTAAGTCAGCCTTTGGACTGGAGAGTAATTCCCCTCCTGCTGCTGAGGGACTTTCGCACTTTCCCGATAGACCACCACACAAGCTCAGAATTAGATGCTTTTCACAGTCGTGTGGGATTGTGGGAGGAGAGACTGCCATTAATCTATGCATTACGCAGAGTTCCTCCATCAGCTCGAAACGTTGCAGCACACCTCTAAAATCTGTACAATTTGAAAGTGGACCAACTGACTCAGTGGGTAACAAAATGAGAAATTTCCAGAGAAACTCAGCAGGCCTGGCAGCACCTCTATTCAGAAAAATCCCCACATCTGCGTGGATTTCCTTCGGGTGCTCTGGTTTCTTTCCCCAGTCAAATATGTGCAGGTTAGGTGAATTGGCAACGCTGAATTGCCCGTAAGTTCTAGGGTCATATGGGTTAAGTGCATTTGTCATGGGAAATATATTTGCCGGGTAATGGATTGTGTCGGGATGGGATACTCATCAGAGGTTTGGCGTGCGCTCGGTGGGTCTCATTGTTTGGTTCAACACTGTAGCGTTTCTATGAATACAGAGATAAGGCTTCGGAGACACAACAACAAAAATGATCTGTTCCCCTACCACGGACGCTCAGAGCAAAATGTGTACCACGTGCATGATAAATTCCACAGATGCACCAAATCTCCTTGGCGATCTCTTTACAAGGCCAAGGTGAGGTGGACTGCCAGAGGTCCGGCAGGGGATGGTCTGAGGGGAATACACATCAGAAATATACTACCCAGTGTTCAAAGACATTGTGAATAAGTTGAACTCCACTGGCATCATACAGATGCCCAGATTGGAGATTCCAAATCTGTCCTGAATCTACTCCATTTAGCACAATGACTGTACTCAACAACAGAACTGTATACTCAGTGTAGCGGCAATATTTAATCTTCACCAGGACTGTGTGGTCTTCATTACCAACAATAGTGATGTGGACAGATGTGCGCGAGGCAGCAAGATTTGTTAGAAGGAAGTCAAGGACATTATTTCCCTTCCTGCTGCTTCCCTCGCCAGGAATTGCGAACCTCGATCAATTCGACTCGTCATTGGAGAAACCGAGACTTTCAGGATGAAGGCGGTTCAAATCCGAAAGCCAAAATTAAATTAGAGTGCTCAATCCTTTCCAACAGTTTATCATTTTCGCGTTATGTAGTGGAGGAAAAGACCATCGGATGAGAATGGCACAGTTGGAACGACAAGATATAAATTAAATTCTGACCTCCACTCCCTCCAATCAAAGGAACAAAAGAAACTCGATCATGGACAACAGGCAATGCAATGAATTTTATTGATACGATCTAGAATGCAGTAAGTCGGGGTGATTGGATACACATTATTGAATACTGTCGATCTATAGGAAGAATCGTTTGGAACAGTTGCTGCCTCAGACGAGTCTGACTTCAGATTTATTTACTAAACATCAATTTTCCCTTGCAGCAGTATAGCCCAATTTCACAAATCCCACTGTAAGGGATTGCATGTGGAAGACAAGGAGATCGCTTGCAAGTTCCCCTCTGGAGTGCACAAGAGATGAAGAAATCTGTAAAACAGAAAGAAAACTTAAGTGATGTCTCCAGCCAGGGCAGTTTGCCCTCCGTGTGTTATCAATCCAAACAACATGGCGACCAGAAATGTATCCAGTGCTGCCAGTGTGATCCAATCCAGGAGATGGACTCCAGATCTGTTCACAGTAATCCCAATATGGGCTTACCAAGGGATGTAAAGATGATAACAGTGCCCAAAGCTCTCAGTGGTGTCTTATCAAGGGAGAAAGAGATGAGAACTGTCTGCCCGTCCTCAATGAATCTCGGTGAGTTGGTCTTCGGAGCGTGGTGTGTACTTCTTGCGTCGAAGGGCCTGCTTCAACAGAATCGTGTTTCTATTAAAATAATATTGTCAGTGAGACATATTGAGACAGGGACTGTGCACTGTGCTGCGTCTGTCATCGAACTGAGGCATATAGAGTCGAGAACTATGTACAGTGTGGTCTTGCAAGGGAGATTGGTACTATATCTATGTTTAGTGGACCACTTCTCGTCTCACTAAAGGATATGGCGGCAAGAACTGTGCACAATGCTTCCAGTTTGGACTAAGTAAGGGATATAGAGGCCAGACAAGTGCGCATTGCGCCTACTGTGACTAAAAGAAGCGACGTGCTTTCAGTGTCATGTGACTGAGGTATAAGCAGCCTAGAAGGGTTCGCAGTGTTGTCAAGTTGACTTGCCAAGGGAGATCACAGGTATCGTTGTGCACAGTGTTCGAAACAGTGTTGCCGGGTAGGCTATAGTGATCAGAACTGTGCACAGTGATCCCAGTGTGACTTAACCAATGGATGTGTCGATCAGCTTTGTGCACAGCTCTATGGAAAGAAAAAAAAGGAGATATACGAGCACTTTACCAGAACATTTTGTAACGTGATTCAATATAAGGATTCTTTGAGATAATTGATTGCATTTATACGGAGCACATTCCACATCTCTGAGCTCAGGCAACTGAATAAAATCCCAAAAAGGATATATAGTCTGATCTCTTGAAATTCACCAGAATTAGAGGTGTATGAATATCTGACTTAGCCGGGTATGAGTATCGGGAAGTATTGTCGAGACTGAAGGATATGGCAGAGATTGAGAGGGGCGTTTCAAATAAATATTTGAAAACATTTCCCTATTCAACGTGTCAAAGAGGCAGCTAAGGACATCTCCTTGGTGAATAGTTGTTGAGAGTAGATAATTAGCACATTAAATCAAACAGTTTTTCGAAAATTATCCGAAATGAGACCATAACATCATTTTAGAACAGGGATGAATGAGAAACTTGGCTGATTGAAAGAAGACACAAAAAAAAATAATCAAAATTCAAATGCAAATCAGCACACGCTTGAGGAGCTCGTGGTGCTATTTCCGATACAGATGTACTAACCGGGAAGGAAGAACTTTGGTCTCGATTCTCCATCCACACTGATGGGCTCGACAAGCACCGGGACGATGAGGAACAAAAGGAGTTATTTCATCTTTCTCTAGACAGTATTTCAGAGTCATGGTGAGGTGACTAGAACACGGATGCTCTCCATAAGAAATGAAAGAGTATACTGAAGCTAATGATCAACTATCAAACTTGAGGATTGGATCCACGCTGCGCTCATTATAAAGGCATTTTACTACCTAATACCAAATATAGCTGGAATCCAAAATGAAGCGTTTCTGTCGATCAGTTATTTCTCAGTGAATGGAGAAACCTAACTGTTTACGAATTGACCTGGCGAAGGTTCACAGGAAACATGCACACTGGATATGTAGGGTTTTCTTAAGTTAAGGAAAATATTTGGCCGAAAGTTCCTCTGCTGGCTCTTTCAGTTTTCCCACAAAGAACTAATAGTGACATACTGGGCCGGATGGCTAAACTTTTTCTGTTCTTAATTGCATTGATCACTTCACACCTTTGAACGTTATAACACAATCGCATATAGAAGCACTGAGGGCTGATGCATTAGTGAAACATGTCATGTAACATTAAACACAAACAAAATGAAATGGATCAAACCACATTTCTGCCTGAGATCTGAGAACCTCAGCGACGAGCATGATATTCCTAAAGAACATAGTGATAGTTGACGTTTAGTCGCTGCTCCCTGTTGCTGCTGGTTTTGGTGAGTGAACTGTCCCTTTAACTGTGCCAACATGGGGTCAAACTCAATAAGCATGTGCTCAGTATAAAACACAGTGTGCTTTGCTCGTTAATAAATAGCTTCTGCTCTCGAGGTGGCCACTTTTTCTGTGAGGAGAAGAGGAAAGAATTAGGAAGGTGATGCCTTTTCTCTTTGGGTGCCTGGCCTTGGTGTTGGTACAGCCTTTTATTGCTGCTGGAGTTGTGTCCTTGCTTGATTTTGCGGAGCATGACTGTACCTCACCGTGCACTATTGGTGGAACATGCTGGGAAAGAGAAGATGCCATTCAGGTCCTCACACCTGTGCAAATGCAACATCAACGTGGTTGATATACCTTCATACCCCCCGATGTTCTCTGTTTCTTCCAGAGCATAAGGGCATAAGATGTAGGAGCAGAATTTCGGACATTAAGCCCGTCGAGTCTGCTCCTCTATTCAATCATGGCTGATAAGTTTACACATCCATGTTCTCGCTTTCTTTGGATCCTCTTAATACTCAAGTAACTATGCATCTCATTGTAAAATATAATATTATGACACCACCTTGAATTCTTCTGTTAATTAAATCAAACACTCAGAAAAGTTCAACTTGGCTCATCATCTTTTAAAATATGAGTTGGAGGGAACTTCCAAAATCCACTATTTAATGTAAATAATTTCAATTTATTGTTTAACACTAAAAGTAAATATTAAACTACAACTCCACACACCCCCTCCCCATAACTGTTTATTATCTGCCTCCAAATCGATAACAATATGCCTTTCCAATAAAACAATGAATAAAATTACGTCAACTTAATCTGAAAACCATACAGTGGCTGTCGTTTTTGTTGTCATTCTTCGTTCGGCTGAAATCATCCTGGGTCGTCTTCTTACTTTTCCTGCGAATACGTCTCATACAAAAAGCGACCTTTAATAGGGTGTGTTTCAAAATGCAGTTTTCTGGCTGACTTTCAAATCCCCTGCTTTTTAATATGCTCAACATCAGATCGTTAAATTGGTTCAATGTTGGCAAAACCATTCATTCAGACTTGATTGGACTTTACTACTCTGAGGCGTATTTTAAACTGATAGGTTGATTTCGAATTATTCTCAAATCAATATTTGGCACTTATTGAGTCATAGAGTCACAGGGATGTACAGCATGGAAACAGACCCTTAGGTCCAACCAGTCCATGCCGACAGATATTCCAACACAATCTCGTCCCACATGACAGAACCCGGCCAATATCCCTCCAAACACTTCCTCTTCATATACCCATTCAAAAGCCTCTAAAATGTTGCGATTGTACCAGCCTCCACCACATTTTTGGCAGTTCATTCCATACACATAATATCCTCTGTGTGAAAACGTTGTCACTTAGGTCTCTTTTATATCATTCCCCTCTCACCCTAAACCTATGCCCTCTAGTTCTGGGCTCCCCGACACCAGGAAAATACTTTGTCTATTTACCCTATCCATGCCCTTCTTAATTTTGTAAACCTCTACAGGGTCATCCCTCAGCCTCCGATGCTGCAGGGAAAATATTCCCAGCCTGTTCAGCCTCTTCCGATAGTTCAAATCTCCAACACTGGCAACATCCTTGTAAATCTTTTCTGAACGCTTCCAAGTTTCAAAAACATCTTAATTTTTCACCACATCCTTGTTCATTACTTGTCAATAAAAATGTGTTCGTGCCTTAACTGAGTCTTCCTCGCTTTTTGACGACTTGTTTCTCATAATTCACGTGTAACAATAACACTTCCTTAATGTATGCTGCCGGCAACACAATCTGGTGCATTTCCACCCATTTCCCCTATGTACTAACATGTCGTGGTTGCTATTTTCGTCATAAGAGTCTATCTTTAAGGTAAAATCCCTCAGGAATAATGCTGATTTTTTTTCTGTGATACACACAAACATACACAGACACAAAAACACACACCCGCGCACACACACAGACATACACGCGCACACACACACCTTTCATTGAGTGGTTTTTCTCATGTAAGTCCAATAGCCTTTAAGGCCTTCACACTTCTGTCTCACTCTTTGCCTGTTCAGATTTTTCCTGCAACGTTATATTCAGCAGTGTGTCCGCTAACACTCACATCCTACATCTTTCTCTTTAGTTTTTGCTTCGTACTGTGACTTATTATTGTTGGATTTTCATAGTACACATTTGGAAAAATTGCACGATCTCCACTTCTCCCAATTTCTGTCCCTCATAGGATGAATTTCTTGCCGAAATGTGAACTTTGCATCATGCACCAATGCATATTCATTTGTCATCCCTGCTGTTCTTCTCATTTCTTGAACTTTCTGTTCATTCACGTGAATTCGTATCACCTCTGAATGTGAAATTTTAAGTTTTTCCAGAAGAATTAATTATCTTAGATCCTCCTAGTTCCTATCTATTTTTAAGATCTGCGCCCTTCTATGAAAGTTACTATGTTTAGTTCTTTCGAACCCAAAGTAAGACAGACCTGGTTCCTTCTTTATGTTTCTGAACCACTTTCTATTGGCTGTTGGTATCAATTCATAATCACTCAAAGTAGCCTGTTTGACATCTGCATAATCATTTGACCCCTCATCAGAGAGCGCTGAAAATACCTCATTAGCTCTGGCTCCCAGCATAGACTAAACCAGCATTATCCACATGTCCTCTGAGCACTTCATCTGCCTAGTCACTTTTTAAAATGAAATAAACAAGACTTTGGCGTCTTTCTCATAAAATTGCGGCAATGATTTAGCATATTTTTGTACATCACTACTTTCTCTGATCACGTCCACCCCGTTAGCATGTTTTTCCTGACTCATTCAAAACTTCTGAAGTTCAAATTCTCTCTACCAAACTCTTCCTTCTCTCTCTCTTTGCTCATCTAAGAAACGTCTCCCTTCCTTCACTCTCTCTCTCTGTTTCTTTGTCTTCTAAGTCCATTTGCCTCAATTACAACTTACACTTTTCTAATGCAATTGCACGGGCCTATTTTTGTTATACACGTAAGTGCTTGACTAACTCCATTACGGATTCAGATTTCCTTTTGTGCCTGATTAGACCCAAGCTTAACCTATTTTCTAATTCTAAAAGTCTGGCCTTCTTCTGTCTGTTAAAACTTGCTTGCCAAATTTGGGAATCATCTTCAAAACTTGGAAAATCTCTGGCAATCTTTGGACACATTTCTCTACTTCTAATTTAACCAACCACAAGTAATCGAAATTTAACAAATAATTCACCTGCGTTTTATTTCCACATGTCGGACACTCGTCGGCAATCTTTTAAATCTGCTGGGATTTTTCACTTCCCAAATATGTTCAAATCTGTCCAAGCCTCAGGCTGGATCTGTCAACACCCGCGCAAGCCACGGACCCAAACCCCGAAACTGTTATGACACGGTGGTGAACCCTTCTGTAATTTACCAAACATCCAGAAATACCCATCTCCCCTCGTAATGTGTTAAAATATGAATGACACGGAACTCCGAAATTCCAACATTTAAACAAAATGATATGAATATATTCTTTAACTTTAGAAGTGAACAGGAAAACAACAACCAGGTACCACTCTAATCACATCCACACCCCTTAACTGCTTATTATCTGCTTCCAAATTTATAATAATGTACTTTTGCAATAAACCACTGATTAAAATTACAGCAACATAATTACAAAACCATACAGAAGCAGTCGTATTTGCTGTCTTTCTTCATTTGGCAAGCGTTTCTCCCTGAGTCGTCTTCTGTCTTTTACTGTGAATATATATCTTATGGAAAGATACATTTGATAACGAGTATTTCAAATGGTAGTTGCTCTCGTTGACTTTCAAACTGCTTTCTTTTTTTAATTCACACGTAACTGGATCGTATCATTAGTTCAGTGCTAGCAAAACAATAAATGCAAACTTGATTGGGTTTAGTCTGGGAGCATAATTTAACCTGATTTTTGAAATCCGTTTTTTTTTTGCCAAAACAGCCAATTGTTACATATTTCCAATTTTAATTGCATAATGACATTGCTACTTAATCATAAGACCGCGGCCTTTAAGCTCTCATTACAAAACAGCATTCACTCTCTCTTAAAGGGGCAGTACACACCTTAAACTTCAGATCAATACTCAATGCCCTGGCCTCCACAGCATTCTGTTGCAATGAATTCCATTGAATCACTACTGTCTGGCTGAAGAAGTTTCTACTTATCTCTGGTTGCTTAAGCTCAAACATCCTCCTACCATTCCCAGATTTGACCCAATTCACATGTTGTGGAGTGCCTTCAGCATCCAGGGACGTGATATGTAAATATCCACCAGTTACACTATCCACCGACCTCTCCTTCTTGAAAACTGCCTCTGATGTGTGACCCTTTAGCAGAGCAGTTGGTCTCTTGCTCCTAATATTTGTTCCAGTGTTTCAGTATAAAAATTATCTTTCATACTTTCCCACAACAGATCATTTGAGACATTATAATGAAATCAACAACAATTCAATTTGTGTTCATCTCTTTTTGTCCACTCATACCTCATGTGACTTGGGTCGCGCACTCTGGGAGAACTGTCCACCATTCTGCACTTTCCCTACTTTGATAGTCCCAGGGAGAGCAATGTGCACTTCTGTGGTCCCATTCTACTTTGGGCAAAACACACTGGGAGCAGTGTGCATTTCTCAGGTTCCAATATTCTCAGTTCACAACATGCATTGGACAGGACACACAGGAGACACTCTGCATTCTTTCGGTCCCAAATATATTATGCAGAACACAGCAGGGGCACTGGCGACACCTCAGACCCTAATCTACATCGGGCAGAAGACACTGGGAGCACTGTGCACTCCTCACCTCTCAAAATCAACTGTGCAGTCGTATCCCTCAGGAAGATTTTGGAGCATCACGTCCAACAGTGCATGAGAAACCAAATAATTTTCATTGTTGGGACGTGACATTTGCTGCACAAAGTAATGAGTGGCACAACACAGAAAGTGCCAAACTCCCTCCCCACATAGCGTGGTCCCACTAATCGTCTCAGCTATGGTAATAGTGATGTCTGTGACTCTTATACATCGAGTGACTCTTGTACATTGAGTGGAACCGGACCCCCTTGACCCATTGATTTCAGTGTAAGTTGAATAAAGCTTACTGCATTAAATAGTGCCTCTCGATGGTCGTTACTTTCTGAATCGGATCGACGTCTTTCTGTATGAAAGGAGAGGGGCAGCACAGAGATTCTAACGGCTCGTTTGAAATGTTTTAGCTCTAATAGTCCCCGTAGTGGAATCATACTTTGTACCCAATGCTTTGGCCTCGTTTGTCACCATCTGTGGGGATGTTATGTTTCAGTGCAAACTTCCTACACAATACCGTCTATATCATCCCCTCAACTGAGGAAGATCAACGTTTCCTTTGAGTTAATTGATTGCAGGTCTCAGTGACTGAACTGCCCCTATGACAGATTCGAGTTGGAGCAAGCCCTCTGCGTTCATGTGTGTTGTGTGTTTGTGTGTGTATACGCTTGCGCATGAGCACGCGTGTGTTTATCTGCATGTTAGTGAGATCAGGATAATGAATAAGAGAAAATAAAGAGCTTCTGTCTTCCATTGAACACAAGTGGCACCGAAGAGCTCAACACAGTGACAAAAGCCCTGTTTTTTCTCCTTTGATCCTGTTGTCGATGCCAATCATTACTGTTGGAAGAGGAATGAGTGTAAGTAACTTTACTGAAACTGAGTATATCTCTTTCTTTACAGGGATTGACAATGATGAAGAAATGGAGAACATGCAACACTCCCATATCCTGTGGTGACATTCAGGTAAATAACGGTTAAATGTGTGTCCTGTCCTGACAAATAATCTTTGCTCAATAACACTTAAACGCAAGCATAATACAAGTCACCAATTACGGTGTTGAAATTTCCAAAGTGTTTGTTTCATCATCCAGCCGCTCTTCATATCCACTAAAGAGTTTAATGCACCTGTCATATATCTGTTGATACTGCTCCTTGAGCAAGGTTGAATTCCTCTTGTTTTTTTTACGAGTGTTGTAAAATGCAAAGGTTTGTACTTGTCTGATTAAGGGTCTTTGCTAATGGTTATCAGATACTGTCCAAAGCTCCCAGCAGGAAAAACGTTATTCGATTTTTTTCAAACACTTGTACAATGAAAAGGGAGAGGGCAGTTCTTCAAGTTTATGGCTGCTTCACATTTGCTTTAGGTTTTAGCTGGGAATCCAAAGAAAATTTGCAGTGAAAATAATGTCAGTGCAGATTCTCTCTCCGACAGCTCTCCTGCAAGAACCTGCGTTTGAATTTATTTTTCTTTTGCCAGTAGTACATATTAAGGGAATGTTGCTGGAATTTCCAACTTTATCATTAAGCTGCGATAGATTCGTTTGTGTTTTCAGATAGGTTAAAATATTCAATATTCTGTTATTTTCTTTTGTGCTTTACTTGGTAGTCTG
The DNA here is from genome assembly GCF_037043375.1 of Chiloscyllium plagiosum. Taxonomy (NCBI): domain Eukaryota; kingdom Metazoa; phylum Chordata; class Chondrichthyes; order Orectolobiformes; family Hemiscylliidae; genus Chiloscyllium; species Chiloscyllium plagiosum. Next base: position 29,713,133 of record NW_028270179.1, read on the forward strand.
TAAGAAACATCTGTTTTATTTAAAAATGTGTGGTTTGACCAGCTGTATCACTCCTTCTTTAAATACCACAATTTCCCCTCAGACATGATTGATGATGCCTTCCAGCGCTTCTCACCCACTTTCTGCAGCTCCGACCCCGAACCAAACCATCCAAACACCCCACTAACATGTGAATGCATCGCACCATTCTTCACGATTTCTGACACCTCCAAACGGATCCCACCGCCAGAAATGTTTTCCCTCTCGACCCTTAGTGGGTTTCCATAAAGATTGTTGCCTCTGCTATACCCTCGTCATTCCCCGCCCCACGCCAACCTCCCCTCCTAGAACCTTCTCCTGCTACCTCAGTTTTTTGGAAAACTGCAACTTAACCTCTCCCATCACCTCCGTCCATGCTCCAAAGGAGCCTTTAGCATCCATCAAAGTTTCACCTGCACTTCTACAAATGTCATTTGCTGTATCTATTGCTCCAGATGCGGTCTCCTCTACATTTGTGAGACAGGATGCCTACTCGCACAGCCCTTCAGACACATCTCCACGGCGTCCGCAACAACGAACCCCAGCACTTCCAGTTGAACAGTTCAACTCCAATTCCTAATTCACCGATGTTATGCGGGTCCTGGAACTCCTCCGTCGTCACTCCCTAACCACCCTACTTCTGGAGGATGAACGCCTCATCTTTCACCTCGGGACCATCCAAACGCATGGCATCAATGTTCATTTCACCAGTTTCATCATTTCCCCGCCACACCTCATCCTAGATCTAGCCTTCCAACTCGTCCCCATACTCATAACCTGACGACCTGTTCATCTTCCTTCTCACTATCCTCTCCACACTTCCCTCTGTCCTATCACCGCTACTCTAATCTCCATTCACCTATCGCACTCTCAGCTAACGTCCTCCAAGCACCAATCCCTTCCATTTATCTCTCCACCCACGGACTCCCAGCATTATTCATGATGAAGGGATTTTTTTTAACCCGAAACTTCGACTCTCCTGCTCCTCGCATGTTGCCTGACCTGCTGTACCTTACAGCACCACACGCACGACTGTAATGTCTAGCATCTGCAGTCCTCATTTTCACTCCTGGTATTTACTGGCCTACCTTCCTGAAATGTATTGAGCGGTCGGGCCTGGTCCATAATAAACATTTCCCATTTTCTGTTGATGTTAGGCATGAATTAAATGCATCTTTATTTCCAATCTCTCCCCTGAATCTGTCTCCTGTTTCTGCAATTCCCTGCATTTCGATAACCACTGTTCTGAAAGAAAAGTCTCATATGGTGGTACTGTTGTTTGAGTGGGTTGGACAAGATCCGAAGACACAAGGGCGTAATCCAACAGTTTTATTTGAAATCGCAAGCTTCCAGAGCGCTGCTCCTTCGTCGAGTGAAGTGCCTTCAGCTCTTCAGTCCCTGAACTCATGAGTAAAGTACAACTGACATTCTTCAGATAACAAAGCAGCACAATCAACAAACCAACGCTGCAAATTTGACGACAGGACGGAACGAAGGACTGACAACGCTTCAAGACTGACATTTCAATCATTTTGGGGATTTGTTTTCTAAGTGGAAAATGATCCTTGTCGCAGATGTCATAGTCAGTAAGTCATAGTGCTCCACTACCCTGGCTGAAGATGTGAAAGTGTGTCGTTATCCAAACAAGTAAAGAGCTGATAGGCTCTCAAGAAAGATCAACAGAAACAGAGCTGGACGATTTGATCTTATTCATACACAGATTCGGGTGTCACTGGCTGGAACTAATATGAATTAGTTGTCTTTTACTGCCCCTTCAGAAGGTGCTGAGCTGTCTTCTTGAACAGTTGCAGTCAATGTGTTGTAGGGATTGTTCCATTAAGGAGGCAGTTCCAGAATATTTTCTCGCGGCTCTGAAGGATCGGTGATATATTTCCAAGTTGGAATGGTGAATAATTTCGAGGGGAATTTAGAGGTGGAGTTATTCATATGTATCTGCCATTCTTATCCTTCGATATAGAAGTGGTCGTGTATTTTTGAAAATACTATCTGAAGATATTTGGCGAATTCTTGCTGAAACTGAGCGTTGGTGATGTAGGGAAAGATGCTTGTGAATGTGTTTCCGAAACATTTGGGTTGCTTTGTCCTGAATGTTGTCAAGCTTCTTGTCTGATATTGGAGCTGCACTCACCCCGGCAAATGGGGAATTTTCCATGATACTCCTGACTTATGCCTTGTTGATTGGCAGCGAAAGATTGGCTGTACAATTCTCTATTTCTAACCTGAGCTTCTAGCCACTCTACTGATATTGCAAGTCGAGTTTATACAGACTGCTGCAACTGAGCGCAGAGATGTGTTTAAAATCAGATCATCCATGATCTTACCGAATGGTAGAGCAGGCGTGTCATGACCTTGCTCATACGTTCGAATGGGTAGCTTACTCTGGGCATCGAAGGGGAGGTTTGAGAGACGAGATTGAGATGATATAGATGGACAGTCTCCACAAAATAAGTGATGCAACATTTGATACGTGGCAGTAAGGTATATGGAGAGGTATGGTTGTGAGTGAGAGGATCCGGCGAAAAGTGATATCATCTTGTGCTAAAGGCGTGGCTATAAAATGTGTATTGTGTGATGATTCCTAATTTGTAATAGATAGAAACAGAGGCACAGCGCTGTATAAGTAGCTGGAACAATAGAAGCGTGTGCCCAAGTCTCACAGGTTAGGAGTTCAACATTTTTTGAGGTGTTATATTCAGCAGTAGAAAAGATCGTTCTCCTATTCCCGTTCACAGCCATTAGCTGGTGCTTCTTTGCCTGCGGCAGGCAGAGCATGGGAGGAAATCTGACATCTAAATGTGAGTTTTTGACAAGGGATGTGACTATGGCATGTTACTATAGCGGAACAGTTCATCAGTAATATTTACTGCATTCAATATTCTGTTAAATCTTCCAACGGATTAAAATTATTCTCAGCTCTTCATTCGGGCGTTGCCTTTTAACCATAGTGTTTGAATAAATGGTGTTTCGCTTAATGTTGAGTTATTTGTCCAAGAAATTCGCATCTGGAACACGGCAGCTTTCATTTGCCCCCAAATAAGGAAACCGCCCGGTTTAGCCAACAATCTTAAACTACTTTGAGATGGTCTAGTATGGTCTGGACCATAACAATCCCTTTGGGAGACTAGGAGTTACACTACATCAGCCCGAGGCAAGGCCATTGAAAAATACACTATTTCAAATCTATCGCCCACCATCAATCCTCCAACTACTGGATAGGCCCGGAAGCAGTGAACCATTCTTACCTGTAATGGGTAATGTTCACACCGCATCAGATCAAACTTCCTCAACAACCTAAGGGACAATTGTTTTCAAGTTCGCAATTAATTGTATTTGAAGGTTCTGAAGACGAAGTCCCTCCCATCTCTTCAAAAAAAAAACAGAATCCGTGGAAGTCAGGCCGATGATCGCAAACTACGCAAGTTGCAGAAACCCTGCATTGAGAATCATGCAAACCCCAACTGAAAGACAGCATTGATCTCAAAATTACATTCTCTTCTATGTTGTCAAAATTAAAAATCAAACAACACTGGGTTATTGTTCAACAGATTTCTTTTAGATGCACCTATTGCACTATAACCTGGTGCTTTGTGATTTAGAACTTTATCTACCTCCACATCATGTTTTCCATGTTGGCCGTTGTAGAATGCGAAGGTTCCTAAGGCAGCGAACATAACGTTTGGTTCAGTCACAACGGCTTCCTTTGCAAAAGACGTCCAACATATGGAACAGTTCTCCAGCAGAGAGATTGGGCACAGCTTAATTCCAGTCAAGATACAATTCAAGACCAATGATTCAAGGAAAACATGAAAATTAGAAGGATTGGGAATGTTTCAGAGCAAGCGAATCTGTTACTTCAGAGAGTCAGTGGGATACAGGTGGTGGTGATGCAAGAGATAAACATATACACTGAAAGTGCCGATGCTAACTCTGGTGTCAAGACTAAAATACGTGTGGCGATCTTGTGTCACGTCACGGTTCTGAAATAAGTATGTCATTCACGATTCGATTTATCCAATCTGAGTTTGTCGAAAATTAATGGGAAAATGCGTAATTTGTATCATCCTCCTATCTAACCCTGAAGAACATTAATCAGTTTTATAATCCTGTATTGTACTCCCTCACAGTATCGTCACAGTATCCTTCCAATACCTGAAAACAAAGCCTGAAAGCGTGTTTGTTTTCATTGGAAGAGGCAAATTGAATAAGGATAGACAAGTTAAGCTGCAAAGTGTATAAAGTTTGGCTGACTCACACTTGTAATATTGCGTACAGTTCTTTTCTCCGTACTACCAGAAAACTTTGCCGAGGAAACAGAATCGTTTTACCGGCATTTTGGCTAATATAGGCAATTTTAACTATGAAGAAAGTTAGCATATTCTGGATTTGTTTTCAATGGAATGCAGGAGTTTGAGGGGCGATCTGATAGATGTTGATAAAACAGCGAATGGCATGGATTGTGTGGAATTTAATACGCTTTTTCCCAGATTTGAGAGGTCATTTACAAAGGGACTCAGTTTTAAGGGGTTGGAAAAGGTGTGGTGGGATGGCAGCCGGGATTAGTTTGGGGGTCGTGGCAGTTTTAAAAGAGATCTGCAAAGTAATCATTCTTGCAAAGGGTGTTGTCTGCCTGGACCATGCTGCCAGAGGAACTGGTGGAAGCAGGTACAACAGCAGCATTCCAAAAGCAAATGAAAAAATGCATGATTAGAAAGGGAAAGGAGAAATACGGAAACAATAAGTGAAGACAACTCTAGCATGGAAATGTAAAAGTGTTGGCACAGGCTTGGGGGTGCGGGTGGAGGGGGGGGGGGGGCTGTTCCTGTGCTGCATTGTTCTTTGCAATTGGATAAAATTGGCTATTGAGACAGAAGTTTAAAATAAGGCAGGAAGAATACAGAGAGCACGATGGAAAGATGGACAGATGGGGAGATGGTGAACAATCATGGCGAGGAAGGCAGGAAGGAAGAAGAGATACAGATGTCCTGAGGAATAGACACAAAGAGAGCGTCAGGCAAATTGGAGAGCAGAATAATTCTAGGGAGTGATAATGGGCACGAGTGCAGGCAGGTTGAATGGTGCTTCATTTTGGTTTGAAACCAGAGTCGGCAGACAGATCGAAAATTGCCAATTAACCTGTGTTAGAACATTGGACAAACCAGTTAATTCAGCCACATGCTGCTTCATCGCTGCAAAAATTGCAGTTTTCTGGATTGATCGATTAAATTAGTGTTTTTCTATTGATTTGCTGATATTCAGCACAACCTGCACCTGCTGTCTGAACGTAGTCTGGGTCACGGCATTCATTGCAGGCTCTGTTCAGCAGCTGACGATCGGCAGCAAGAAGCCCTATCCTGACACAAAGTAATGACATTGACTATCATTCAGAACCATACATCCGGTAGCACAAAATATCACTGTCAATGTTAACAGTGCCAGGTCAAAATTGTACGCAATCACAAACAGTCAGATGTTTTTATTCTTGGAATTGCCTTTCAGTTTCTCTCTGACTCTCTCCATTGCTGTAAGACTGTAACCTCATTCTTGTTTTCCCGGTCATTAAACTGTTTCTCATGTTAAAGAAAAGCGAAGCATAATCCGGAGAGATGTAGCTTTGGTGTTAGAATATGCTGAAGTATCTCAACTGTGACCCAGACACGAGAATACTGAACAACAATTGTAACATCGCAAAACCAGAGGATTTGTGAAACTGAGTGAATGCACTTCCGAAATGCAGGACATTGACATCTTCAAACTAAAACTCTCCCACATACCACTCCCTCAGAGTACTTCGGGTGATTTACCCAGTCATGATTGAAGCTCCTTACAGCAAAACTGATTGATCAGCGCGTGAGCCAGTTTCTTCCTGCAGCATATTGCACATGGTCCTCAATGTCAGCAAGTATTTCGATTGCAATGGAATCGAAGGAAATAACACCAAGGTTTCTACCTGAGCCCCGATATAGCTAGAAAGATAGAATTGCAATTACGACAAATAAAAACACTGGCAGCATCCCGATGTTGCCATAGGAAAGAGGAGTATTTCCACACTAAACGTCTGTGTGCAATTGCCAGAGTATTATTTGTGCCCTTTCGTCCGAGTTATTTACATAAGTGCTCTGGCTGCAGATGAGAGTAATTTAGAAACTATAAAAACTGTAACAAACCTAGAAGATGACATTTCTTAGAAACTTGCTGCCTGCAGGAAGTTACCTGCCTGTCTACCTCTGTCAGTCTATTTGTGAATGCAATTGACATACTTCTGAACTCTGTGACTCAGAACCGTTTTCGTGCTCTGAATAGAAAAAGCATATAATTGATTTTGCACGAGTGTAAGGCCAGCACAAAGATGAATGGTCTTAATGCAACACAGTGAGATCATGCTCTGTGCTACAGAATGCGAAAGAAATTCGACAGAATTCCCAGCATTTCTGGAGAGATATAAACATTTTGTACTGACTAACTCTTCTTCAGCACAATTCTCATTGGGGAATTTGAACTCAATGAGACAGAGGCGGGAAGGTGGGTGTCGGGGTCGGGGTGGGCTTTAATAGTAAATATCTTGAATTATGGAACACTGTTGAAAAACGTACCGTTGGTGTCTCATATCATTTGTGGAAACTGTCGTCTTAATTTGTCTTTTCTGCCTGTGACATTGGACCCACATGAGCGTCGTTAACTCTTATAGAGTGATAGAGTCATAGAGAAGTATAACATGGAAACAGACCCTTCGGTCCAACTCGTCCATGCCGACCAGATATCCCAACCTAATCTAGTCCCACCTGCCAGCACCGGCCCATATCCCTCCAAACCCTTCCCATTCATATACCCATCCAAATGCCTCTTAAATGTTGCAATTGTACCAGCCTCCACCACATCCTCCGGCAGCTCATTCCATACATGTACCAAGTTCTGCGTGAAAAAGCTGCCCCTTAGGTCTGTTTTATATCTTTCCCCACTCACGCTAAACCTATGTCCTCTAGTTCTGGATTCCCCGACCCCAGGGAAAAGACTTTGTCTATTTATCCTATCATGCCCCTCACAAGTTTGTAAACCTCTATTAGGTCACCCCTCAGCCTCCGACGCTCTCGGGAAAACAGCCCCAGTCTGTTCAGCCTCTCTCTGTATCTCAGATCCTCCAACCCTGGCAACATCCTTGTAAATCTTTTCTGAACCCTTTCAAGTTTCACAAATTCTTTAAGATAGGAAGGAGACCTGAATTGCACGCAATATTCCAACAGTGGCCCAACCAATGTACTGTACAGCCACAACGTGACCTCACAACTCCTGTACTCAATACTCTGACCAATAAAGGAAAGCATGCTAAACCACTCCTTCACTATCCTATCTACCTGCCACTCCATTTTCAAGGAGCTAGGAACCTGCAGTCCATGGTCACTTTGCTCAGCAACACTCCCTGGGACCTTACCATTAAGTGTATAAGTCCTGCTAAGATTTGCTTTCCCAAAATGCAGCACCTCGTAAATATCTGAATTAATCTCCATCTGCCACTTATCTGCGTATTGGCCCATCTGGTCAAGATACTGTTGTAATCTTTTGGTCAACAAAGTCTAGTCCAGACAGTGAAACTAATTTCTGTAAATGTTTTCTTCTGAAAATTGTGTCTTAATGGGATTGGCTGATTTGCTCCAAGGAACACATTTGCAGACTTCAATTGCCTGCTGATAGTTGTAAAAGAATCAATGTTTCTACATATCTGTTCGAAAATATCTTCGTTACCTTTCATTTCAAATCATGTGAGAGATGCTGTTTGGTGCAATATTTAGCTGTCTAGAAGTGTATGTGTCCAAACGTTTGGCTAAACTTGCTGTTTCTCTATATTGCTTTGAGAATTGTCTCCAGCTATTTTGTACACCCGTTATCATCCATACGCTAAGGGCAGAGGAGAATTGATCACTTTTCACTCCCTCAAAACTTGCCTCAAATTTCAGGAAACATATCAATGTTCAACCCAGTTTTAACTCTACCGTTACAGGTAGAGGCTACACATCATCTAAAAATAACGATCTATGACTGCGCAGTGGAGTATGGGTACAATGTGGTTTTGCCGTTCAGAACTGGTGTTCTCGTGGCTCCTCTTCAACCCTTCACTCTTATATTTTAGGCAACTGTTCTTTAGTAAACACAGACCTGATTTCTGCTTTTATTGCAGAATGTAGTTTATGGTAATGGGATGACTGGATTTCAGGAGTTTGCTGGTCATACTGCATCCAATTCATTTTCATAGTCATCCATTCTCTTTCTCCGATGTTCCTGGCAGATAAAGTCAAGATGACCAAGGATCACATTGTGAGTTTTTTAAAAGCTGCATGCGATTTTCAAATTATGAGATAAAGCGCCTCAAAGGAAGAAAACAACATTTTTTTCTCACAGAATGGAAGCTAAAGAAAAGGAAATGGTCTCAAAATACTACTTATTTATATCTCTGCCTATCCAGCAGGGCATATTTAGTTACACTGACGCTTTCTGTTTTTATAACTAAATAATTAATATCAATTCTATTTTATATGAAGTGTTTATGATTTTGCATTTGAGTTGCAGTTAACTTACATCAAACTTACATTTTAATTTTGCTATGCAAAATGACTCATTTAGTGCATTCTGATATCATTTATTTCACAATTTACACAGAGAAAACACAATAAGATACTCAACCATTCTGAAGAAGAGTCACTTTTCATTAAAACGTTAATGCAGTTTTATCTCCTCGTTATAGTGCCAGACGTGTTGATTTTGTCCATTAGTTTTACATTTTCATAATGCCACGGAAGATGCCGCTGTACAAATCACAATTCGCAAGAGACTGCAGTTTGATTGATTGCGATACGCAATTTGTAAGGAACATCCAAGACTGAAGAGGTGAGCTGGAAGATCGATAGGCTATGTGTGGATTGTTTCCTAATGACGCCTTTAGTCGTGTGAAGAGTCCTGTCAAATTTGTTCATTGATACGCACTCTCCCATTTTGTGCCAACATCCTGAAATATTCTCATCAAGCGCCCGATAGAATTGTCAAGACATGTGGATATACATTACTGAAGTTTATGATCCAATGAAATGTGATTTATGGTTTCATATAGATGTTCTCGATTTCAATGGGTGCAATAGAATCCTCTGTTTTTCATTCGATGCTCAAATTCATTAACATTAGCGTATCTGAGGTCTCTGACTGCAGGGTGTGCTGTATTCACTGAACGAGATTGTCTTTATTCAACAAATAATTGGGAAAACAGAAAACATTGTCTACAGTAAAGGTGCTCTGCGAAGGCCAACAATTGTGAAAGGAGAAAGAATCATGTTTCATTTCACCATAAAAAATGGAGTTTTTAAAGGGAGAAAGACGTTAAAGTAAAACATTATTGGTTAAACTATTTCTCGACTGAATTCAATTTGTAAACGTCTATTAAAAGTATCTCCGAATTAATACACACGGAGATTTTGCCATATTTTTCAACTCTGCTCTGAATTTGTGATGTGTCGCTACATAAATGCAAGGGTTTACAAAGCAGCTAAAATACTTCAGGATACCTCCCACTTCACTTGCGATAAATTCAGAGTTGGCGAACTTGCCTTTATAATAAACGGTGCTAGTTATTTTGGTAGGACCTAAACTCACAGCATTTGTCAACCAGAGCAAGAGAAAACTTACTGATATTGAGAATAATAAAATGATGGACTTTCTGCAGTTCTCCATTTCTGAGTCACTTTGCTTCGCAGTCTTGCAGCTCCGGAGTTCAGAGCAGATTCGATTCGCCAGTACAATATGTTGGACGGTTAATGAATTACACAAGGCAATCAGAGCGAAGGGAATCCAAATGACACAGGCAGTGTAAAACCAGACATAACCTACACCTGCAGAAGAGGAAAAAAATGCTTCCCGTGACCGGCAGCCCCATTGCACATTGTTAATAATTTTCTCAGGTTCATAAGCAAACAAAACTGGCACTTCCTTCAGTACAATAACAACCGTGATCGTTATGACCAGAGTGACTGCAGTTCTCTTTGTGCAATATTTTGCTTGAAGTTTCTGGCAGCAGATCACGACAAATCGGTCAAATGTGAAAGAAACAATGCACCAAACAGATAAATCGGGAGTGACAGCGAACATGTATGTAATGACTCTGCAAACAGGCGTGTGGGACAAAAATGACAAAGAAAAGTGGCAACTGAAGATGTGATAGAGTATTATATTATTAATCAGGACGAGTAGATCTGTTGTTGCCATGGCCAACATGTAAACAGTGATACATTTGGAAAGGCCGCATTTTTTTCGTGAGAGAATCCAAATTGTGGCGAAGTTCGCTATGAAAAGAAAAACAAAAGAGCAGTGAATATCATAACAAAGCCTAATTTCTGCAAATTCGTTACTATCAAAGATTAGCCCGGAAGAAATTGGAAAGTTGACTCAATACACAAATATGTAGAAAGAGAGATGACAGGGTTCAACACAGAGAAATTATATTGACTGTCTTAGGCTGTCTTATGGGACGGTGGTAGTTCCCGTTCCCCCGAGAGCGACAAACACTGGGTCACATCCCGCCTGCTTCAGACGTTTCTCAAAATATCTTTGAACGTGTTGATTCGGAAAAACTGGTTCAACATACCAACTCACCAGGAATAGCGACTGCTGCAAATAGTGGATAATACATTTCTTTCACCAGCAGAATTGCAGGCTTACCCATTTTGTGTGAGAATGATAGATTACTGTCGACCGTGTAGTACTCTGAGTATCCACAGCCGTGGCAATGGAGGAAAGCTATATTTATATGTGCATCATTTCTCTGGGAAACCAGTCAATTGCATTAGTCACAGTTATTTAACAAATACAATCAGGGAAGTTTATTTGGCTGAAACAGTGGATTGAAATAAGCAATAATTTCAAATGGGAAGAAATGTCTTGTTTCTTCCTACTGAAGCAGCAATGATAATATTTCTCAATTGGACATTTCTCAACTGCACATTCTGCACATTCTATTTGGGAAGCTGCAAAGCATGGGCAAAATGATAAATGAGATTGGGAGACAGTGATTTTTAAAAAATGCAAATCAAATCATCAGAATACATTCAGTTACCCATTAAGACTGATTGTAAACGTTTAGGCCCTGAGCAACTATCAAGAGGCGGTGGGACACCCTATATATCAAACACTCAGTTGTTAGCTGATTGGAATGGACAAACACAAGAATTTTAATAAAGTGTTCCTGGTGCACAGAAGAAGGCGATATATCCCAGAGAACAGGAATATCGCCAGCTTTTTGGAAATACTGAGACCGACTTGTCTGAGTGAATATACGGAGCAAGAACGACCACCGAAGTGAGAGATTCTCTCGTTGAAGGAAATGGAAGAGATACGATAGCTAAAAGCGTTTGGATCTGACACAGATTAAAGAGATGTAATGCACTATGAGATGGATTTGGGACATCAGACGTAAGCCACTGATATTGGTAGTGTATTCCAATTGAGCAATATTCTCATTGCTGCTTCAGTAGGAAGAAACAAGACATTTCTTCCCATTTGAAATTATTGCTTATTACAATCCACTGTTTCAGCCAAAAAAAACTTCCCTGATTGTTGGGGAGACAGGCCGCCTACTTGCGGAATGTGTCTGAGAACACCTCTGGGACACCCGGACCAACCAACCCAACCACCCCGTAGCCCAACACTTTAACTCCCCCTCCCACTCCACCAAGGACATGCAGGTCCTTGGACTCCTCCATCGCCAGACCATGGCAAAACGACGGTTGGAGGAAGAGCGCCTCATCTTCTGCCTGGGAACCCTCCAACCACAAGGGACGAACTCGGATTTCTCCAGTTTCCTCATTTCCCCTCACCCCACCTTGTCTCAATCAAATCCCTCGAACTCAGCACCGCCTTCCTAACCTGCAATCATCTTCCTGACCTCTCCGCCCTCACCCCACTCCGGCCTATCACCCTCACCTTGACCTCCCTCCACCTATCGCATTTCCAAAGCCCTCCAAGTCCCTCCTCCCTACCTTTTATCTTAGCCTGCTGGACACACTTTCCTCATTCCTGAAGAAGGGCTTATGCCCGAAACGTCGATTCTCCTGTTCCTTGGATGCTGCCTGACCTGCTGCGCTTTTCCAGCAACACATTTTCAGCTCTGACCTCCAGCATCTGCAGCCCTCACTTTCTCTCCATGTGTTGTGGACTAGGCCAGATGCCCTCAAAACATTTTGCGGCCTGCACCCTATTTTTTCTCTAGTTCTTCTAAGCAGATATAGGTTGGATATACTAGGAGTAATGCAGCTGGACCATCCACTGAATTTTGAACGAAAAATAATGTATTTGCAAGATTATCAAATAATAGGCAAACAAAGCAGAACGGAATGAAAAATGCCTGATTGGATCTGGCACCCAACAGACTATCCCAATTTAAGGGAGCTGGTACAAATACCCGCAACGATCTCTTGGAACACCTCATTACAAAAGAAAGAACACACAACAAAGTTTTTTTTTCAGGAGAGATTGCAGATAGAGGGAGGATCAGCATGGACCTGCTTCTTTGGGTCCAGCAGCTTCATAACTGTCTGCTTGCAAGAACAAAAAGTCAAACGAGAGTGCAGCTGAGTTCGGAGAACTGGCCACTTCTCTTTCATTGGGCAAGTGTATTTTTTTAACTTGATTGTCTTTTGTCAGAGGTAGTATCAATTAGCTATAAACACATTGGCCCTAATATCCTTTAAACCTAGACACCCGGGAACTTGTGTATTTCCTACCTCTGTGAGAAAAGACAAGGGAAACATAACCTTGTTAAAGTAGCAGCATCATCACACATGTCGTTGCTCATGGATTCTGATATACCGGTTCACCTGCATGCCAATTCCTTTCGGCAAGAATCCTCTCCTTGTCCCTCAAACTAGTTCACCCACTTCCAACACTCGACCTGCACCTGAACCCACTATCTCTGACCTTTCATCAGGTGTTGACTTGTTCATTGCGATCTGTTAATATCACATTCGTCGCCTCAAGTTCTCTGATCCCCATTCCACATTCCAGCCTATCTCCCTCTGAACTGACTGTATTCCGTGCTCTCAGATCCAACCTTGACTGTGTTATTAAGATTGACACTAAGAGTGGTGCTGCTGTTGACTGGTCTTCTGAACAAGCATTGCACCTGTTCAGCGTTAGCTTTTGGATGCATTCTGCTATCTCAATCTGGACGGTGAATCCACCATGGAACATCAGGCCATAGTGTCCACAATGGTCACTAAAATTATTTTATACTGTGATCTCCTGTCCATTGCCTCCACGCTCATAGTCCATCAACCCCGCACAAGCCCGCTTCTGCCTCTTTCCTCAAATTCACAAACTCTCCAGAACATCTGTGGTTTCTGGCCATGCTTGCTTCCCAGAACACATCTATTCCAAATTTGATTCAATATTTTTCTCCTTTTCTTCGGTTCAATCCGCGAGTCCTCTGTCGCTTTACTCCAATGTTATAATTTCCAGCACCTGCGCTTCAGCCAGCTTCTCTTTAGTGGGACATGCAATGCCTTAACCGCTCAACCCATATTTCGGTGGACTGAGGGCGGACCACACCTTCTTGTACAAAGAACCCCATCCACCACGCCTCTCCTCTTCCTGGTCCCCTTGCCCTCATCCTGAACAACTGCTCTTTTAACTCCAATTACCTTCTTCAGATCGGGGAGGAGTGGTGGCCACTGGTTTCTGTGTGTTACCAAATGCAGCCTGTCTCTATGTGAGCTACATGAGCATTCCTTATTCCGGTCCAACTACGGTCGCCTCTCACAAACTTTTCTCTCGGACATCGATCAGTACCGGTTCACTCTCTCATTCGGAATTGTAAAGGTTTATCTATTTCCCCTCCAATTCCTACCATCTCTCACTTCCAGCTGAACCACCTCTGATCTGGTCCATTCCCTTCCTATTCTATTTACATTTATGACGATAGATTATTCACTAATATCAAATATAAGCCCACTGACTCGCACAATCACCTTAACTATATATCCTCACTCTCTGCTTTCGATAAAGATTCTATTCCATTCACCAAGTTCCTCCATCTCTGTCGTATTTTTTCTAATGATGCCACCTTCGACAAGGAAGCCTTAAGGGGTGTGAACCTTTATCCTCCACCAAGAATACTACAACACTCCAGCTTCCAGAGCCCCCAGCTCGATCCGGCTCCTTTCTCTCACTTCAATCCCACCATATCTGTACCTGCCCTACAGGACCTATAGGGTTTGCCTTGAACTCACTCACCAGCATCAACATCCAGAGGAGCGCTCACCGCCGTTTGCGGCACGCCAGCGGGTTGCGTTACATGTTCCCAACCCGTCCATTGTCAGCCTTCTACAAGGACACTCCTTTCGAGGGGCAACTGTGTCGTGGTGTTGTCACTTTTTTCCGGTCATTTGTCCTTTTTTGAAAAGGAGGGTTCGTGAAAGCAGGAGTGCCGTGGGGACTAGCCAGAGCCAAGATTAACACTGGCTGGGGAGAGGCCATTCTCCCATTTCAGGTTAGTTCTAGTTTGGTTCAGCTGTGGCCGTCGCAAGATGCTGAAGCACTGGATTGGTTGTAGACTTCAGCAGATCGTCCCTGAATGAATTTCCTTGAAATCTCTTTGGAAGTTACTCCCTCCTACCTGAAAGAATCAGTGTTTGAATTTGCCTTTTTGCCTAGTGTATTTTTATGGGGTGATATTGGATTACTATATTTCCCCAGTTAAGTTACACTATCGGCTCTGAAAACTATTCTAACAGTTAAGTTATTCAAAATTCGAATTTTTCTAGTTCGTGCTTCAATTGTAGCCATTGAATACGTTTTGTTTTGCTGAACGCTGTATGTTTCGCCTAGCAGCATCATTCGTGGAATATTAATTGTCGCATCCACGTTTAAAATGAGAAAAGTTAGGTTAAATTCTTAAATATTTTTGAGGGTGTCAAGCCTAGTCCACAACTACTCCTTCTTCACTCCCAACCCGACTTCACAGTCTCATGGCACATTCATAAACAGAATATGTAACTCCTGTCTGCTTTCCTGCTCACTCCTGACCATCCAAGGTCCCAGACATGGTTTTGCCTGAACTCACTCTGTCCTATTGCATTCAATGCTCGCCATGTCCTGCCTCGGCACTGAGGAAACTGAAACACAGACGATGTGACTGCTGCATAGAAAAAATACGTTGAAAAAACATGACACTGTGTCAAGTCACTTCAACAATTCACCGTCTCAGGCTCAATGCAGAGAGGGTTAGCTCAAGCTGGATACTCTGCACCTCATTTTCCCATTCGGAATCCTGCAGCTGAATATCCAGTTCAACAGCTTTAGCGGAAGAGCACCTTCTCGCATGCGTTTCGCCAAACCAAAACACCTGGTGAAGTCATCACTTTGATTGATGCCGCACACTAGGAGAAGTTGAGGATAGGAATACTACAGATCAGAGTCGAGAGAGAGGTGGTGGAAAAACGCAGTCGGTCAGACAGAATTGGAAGAGCAGGAGAATTGAAGTTTCGAGCATAACACCTTCATCAGTAATACACTCTCCATTGTCAGCCACAATGTGACAACGATGTTGCTTTAAGAGAAAATGTTGGACTGGTTTCTTTCCAGAGAGAAGTTGAACGGGAAATTCAGACCTGACCAATGAAGACCATTCGAGGAAACAGCTTGTGAAGATTTAAGTGTTTCTTTGAAGTTGGAACAATGTAACAGCGGGGTGCGTCGCAGCCCATGATTTCTAGTTTCTTTCTGGTTTTTATGTTAACATTTCGGCGGAAAAAATGCGGCCTCAAAACAGACGGGAAATTCAGTGAATGTCTGTCAGCTGCCTCTCTCCATAAATTCTCACATGAACTTCTTCTGTTACATTCTGTGCCTGAATTTTCGTTTCTTTTCCATGGGGGAGTGTTTACAGAATGTTTCTCCCTTGGAACAGTTAATTATTCGTAATTTCTGCATCTATAATTCTGTTAAGTTTTTCAATCGAGTTCAGTTGTGCAAAGTCCTCTCTCCTTGGTCGCCTTTTAACAACAGTGTTTAAGTAAATTGCGTTTTATTTAACATCAAGTAGTTTGAGCAGTCGCATTGCAGCTGGAACAGCCGCTTTAAGACGAGAATACATCTGTGCTAACTTCCTAAAAGAAAAAATGATGTCTGGCCCATGACATCATTCGTAGTTATTCATTCTCCAAGCAAACCTGTAAAAGCCCTTTTTTTCTCTCTCTCTCTCTTTATCTATTGTTATGGTCCAGACCAGACCACCTCAAAACATTTCAACAATGTTGCCCAGACATTAACATTTCCAGTTGTTTGTAGCAGGCTGTTCCAAGAGTGATGCAGCTGGCCCAGCCAGTCGGGTTTAAACAAAACAGAATATATTTACAGAATACCAAACGAATCACGAACAAATCAGAAAAGAATATAAAATAACATCCTGTCTGAAAACCTAATCGACTCCATCACAACTTCATGATGCTGTTCCAAGGACTTGCACCATCCTCATAGACATTTCCTTGACAGAAAAAAAGGCAAACTCAAGAAGGATTATTACAGGAGACATGTCAGAGGCGGAGACAGAGGATCAGCATGCAGCTATTTCCTTGTGTTCCAGCTGAAAATTGGCCAAAAAATTCAAACAAACTGCTTTCTACGAACCTGAGTTCGGAGAACCGATCACTCCCCTTTCATAGTGCAATATAGGAAGTAATCAAAGGCTTTTCTTCCTGTCGATATTTCCTGATACATCGGAACCTCTGCCTTTATGACACTTCTGAAAAAAAATCCCAAGGACAACACAATGTTGTCAAAGCGGCAGCTTCGACACACTGTCTCCATGAATCATTTACTCTCACCCTATCTTACATTACACGCCTCGAAAACATCATGTGCATAAACAAAAATCATTTTCCTGGATGCCATCAGTGGTAATGAAGGGACTTTGGACCAATAAGATTAATTCTGATTGCTCTCCAACACTTTTGAAGAGTACTTCCTTCATTTGTTCTGAGCACTCACCTTTCAAGTCATTGTGGGGCACTCTTGTCAAGATACAAGATTGTAACGTGTGAAGTGGAACGGAAGAACCATAGAGTTCAGGTGCAAGGATCTCTGAATGTGTGGTCACGTGTAGGAACGGCAGTAAAGAAGTCATTTGGCAAACTGGCCTTCTTCAGTAACGGTCTTTATAATACAAATTGAGAATTTATGCTTTAGTTGCGCACGATGTTGGTGATGGCCCCACTGGGTGTATTGTGTTCAGTCTTGGAGACCTTGCTGTCGGAAGGATGTTACTAAACTGGAAACAGTACAGTAAAGACTTATAGTAATGTTGCCAGCACACAAGTGTCTGAGTTATAGGGAAAGCTTGGATAACCCCAAGCATATCAATTTCGAGCTCAGGAGATTGAGGTGAGATCTTATAGAAGTGTAAAAGATCATGTAAGGCATGGATAGGGTAAATGTACTTCGTTGCTTTCCGAGCATCGAGTAATCGAGGACTAGCGGTTAGTTTAAGCTTAGACGAAAAATAATAAAATAAAAACGGAAATGCAACCTTTTTGCTTTGAAGAAGGTCTGCATCTCGAATGAGCTGCCAACGAACGTGAAGGAAGCAGGTACAGTAACAACATTTAAAAGGCATTTGGACAAATACATGGATTAAAAAAAAAGGTTTAGAGAGATACGGTGAGTGCGGGGAAATGGTGTTGGAATTGATGGACATCTTGTTCAGCATGGACGAGTTTGGGCCAAAAGACCTATCTCTATGTAGCAGAACTCAATGACTCGATGAATGGCAGTACCATGAAATAATACTAACTCTTCAACACGATTTATTCAGAGGTAAGTCTACTACTAACGCTATATTCAGTGTATTAGTTTCAGTCCTGGTAAATAAGAAACAGCGGACCATGAACAAACTGCTTGATATTTCGAGTCCCAGTCGTCCTTCAGCAATACCAGAACTGAATTCCCAACTCTACCCTGTCTGCAGCTAAACATTATCGAGACCGTTAGTGAACTGAACCAGATTAGCTCACCGTTGAATAACCTGAAAGATACAAAACTCCACCACCCACTAGCAAAGCAATTCCCAAACTTGAACAATTCTTTGCGAGAAATGAATTCTCCTGAACGTATTCTTAATAAAATGACGACGTGGAGGCAGCCAGCAGAACTAAATTGGCTGCCTCCATCAGTTTGAAGGACAGTCAAACTGAAAACTTCAATGAACCCCAAAACTGGCTTTACATGAGACACTAAGACATGTCCTTACCTATAGTTAATGTGAACGTGAGGGTGGTCGACAATCTTCACCTCTTCATTTAAAAGGGTTACTCTCACATCCAGTAAAGTATGTTTCATTCATTCCTCTTACAACAGTGTCTGCCTATCTCACCGTGTCTCTAAGGGACTCTACAGAGAAAGATGAAAGCATTGCTTTTGCTGCTGATCGACCCTGTTCTTGTCGAGTCCATCACCACTGATAGGGAATGGAGACCAAGATTTTTGTTTCCTGGTTCGTGCATCTCTGTGAAAACAATCCGCAAGTGCAGGATATACTGTTTTTCAACTGAGTTTTGATCGATTTTATGAGCCTTAATTCAATTAGATTTGTGCTGAATTTAGTGAACACCGTTCAAAATTAAAAATTGTCACCTGAATTTTGAAATCAATCAAGAAACTGCTCAATGTAATTTTCTAAGGTGTCCATTGTTAAATGCTATCCGCCAAGGAGCTGCCCTCAGTTATCTTATTCAAACGTTGAACAGGGAAAGGTTTTCAAATTTCACTTTGATTCGCCTCTTCAGATCTGTGCCATTTCCTCCAGTCCCAACGCCACCCCAGCAAAAAAAAACACTTCCATGTACCCATACCACTGTATTTCAGATGAATTCAAAAGGATTAGCACTGTGCCCATTGGTGGGAGTTTCCTCAGCTGCCTGGGTGAAAAGCTGGGGAATACCAGCTGTGAAAAGAATCAACTCACTCGTTCCTTTCCGCCGACCTTAATATAAAACTCTGTGGAATTGTATTTTAACCACGCGTCCACCTTCTTCTGTTTCTCCACATTAAGTTTCCACTGGGGTTCCCAT
The DNA here is from genome assembly GCF_037043375.1 of Chiloscyllium plagiosum. Taxonomy (NCBI): domain Eukaryota; kingdom Metazoa; phylum Chordata; class Chondrichthyes; order Orectolobiformes; family Hemiscylliidae; genus Chiloscyllium; species Chiloscyllium plagiosum. The sequence goes on from NW_028270179.1 coordinate 29,732,266, forward strand.
GTTGCATGATTGAATATAGACGTCCAAAATCTGATTTCATTTGTGTCAATCTGACGTTTACAATTTCTTGTTGCGAACAAAGCATAGATGAAACCCCGTTGGAGGAGGGTGTTTGCGCATGAGGAGATTGAAATTGATCTCCTGTGGTTAGAAGGGAACCACACTCCATTCCAAACGCTGGGATTATCGGGGACAGGACACGGTGGATGGCGCTCTTATCCTCCCTCCCGTCTCGAGGGGAGATATTTTAAAGAGGCCGCATGAGAGAAAGACAACTAGTGGTTATCCTTAAGTATGCAGCTGTGGCCCAAAGACACACACAGTTTCAAATGTTTCCCTTGTGTTTTTCGTGAGCCATAATGATGTGGGCACGCAAGAACAGCCATTACCCACTTATTCAGCAGCAAGGAGACTCTGAGAGCAGGTACTCCATCGTGTGCTGTTCATTCAGATTTGCAAGGTCGGATCCATTCACATCCATTTGATCAATGTGACTGCACCCAACTTTTAAGCGTTTTGGCGAATCTCCCTCAATGTATGCCTTTAAAAATTGAATACAAGCCCTCTTTTTGATTTGTGTTGTTTATGAAGGAAGGATGTACAAAACGAATGTGCCATCAGATGCCGCTGGCAGAGGCTGGCTGTCAGACCTCGACAAATTTTCTCAGATCAGACCAAACGAGGCAGCCTTCAGGATGGACGCTCAAACTGCATCAAGCTGAGTACATCCGGTGCTTTCGCCAATTTTTTGTATTTCGTTTTGACTTTGGATAGCATTTACACACCGAAAGGCATCAGTGGAAGTGATTGCTCCACCATGACCATATTGTTGATTGTGGGATTTTGCCGTGAATCCACCTGTTACTACCGTTCCCACAGTAATACGTTGTTATCCCAAGTCACAGGAGGAAAGTTTCCTTTTCATTAATCGTTTCCCTGGTTGCAGTTTACTGCTTTCTCCTGATCATCCCCATTCGCCCCGTCATCATCTATTTTTCTATCCCTTTTTCTCCCTGCCTCTGCATCTCTATCTCTATCTGTGATCACATCACTTTCTCAAATTCTCTCTCACCATCTTCTTCTCCCACCTTCCCCACTTTTCTTCTCTTAATTCTGATTATATCTTTCGTTCTGTATTCTTCTGTCTTCCGCAGTTTCACGAGTTGGTTCATCAGTTCATTCATCCCTTTCTCTCACACTGTCACTAAATTCTTCTCTATCTATCTGATGTATCCAGCTGCCTCAGATGTTTAAATGCTTATTTGGTTTTATTTACACGTTGGTCCAGCATTTCTGATCATTTCATAATTGCCCTTTGAGAAGGCAGTAATGAGCTGTCTTCTTGAAGCGATGAATCATTGTGCAGTCAGTAGACTGAAAGAACCGGTACAGAGGGAATTCCGAGATTTTGAACGAGTAACACTGAAGGGATGGTAAAAATATTTCCAGGACAGGGCGGTAAGTACTTGGAATGGAACTTGCAGAGATAGTGTTCCCATGTATCTGCTGTCTTTGCCCTTGTACATAGTCGTGGCATGATGCTTTTGATGAATCTTCATAGAATTTCTGCACGGCATCTTTTAGGAGAGAATACATAAAGCGGTGGATACTTGTGGATGCGGACCGAAGCATTCCGTCTCTTTTATCTAAACGGCTGGTGCCAAAGGTGAATAGGTTTGTTTGTTCAATATCAATTTCCCTTTTAGTTTATCTTGGACAAAGAGAACTGGTTTCAAGGAGATTTGTAGTTGTAGCATCAATCAGGCAGGCTACTTTATCCCGAAAGGCGTTGAGGATCTCGAGCTTTATTGGAGCTGCACTCATTCAGGCAAGTGAGGAGTGTTCTGTCGCATTTCTGACTTGTGCATATTCGATGATGACTCACGACGACCTTATGCTCAATTCTCCTGCTCCAGATAGAACTGGAGACAGGGATAGACTAAAATATAAAAAGAATGTAGAGACACAGTGAGAGAGAGAGAAAGCGATAGAGAATAAAGGAGAGACACAGAGCGAGAGACAAAAGACAGAGAGAGAAATTGACAAAAAAGAGATGGACACGAGGGGATTCTGATATTTGATATCAGCATAGCTGATGGCCTATTAGCAACTTGGTAAAAATGCTACAGTGCACATCAGGCCAAAATTGGAGGAGCACAGATATCTTGATATGGATTTCAGGTGGAGCAGCTAGGGAGCTCCGGAGCTCTGAAAGGAATTGTAAACGTGTCTGCACTTTACTCAAAATGTCTTCAGGTGGGAGTATGTAGATGCTCCCACCTGAAGACATATGGTGTTTAAGAGAGCTCTTTGTTGGGACAGCGTTTCAGAATAATAGATATCTTATTTTAACACATGAAACTCAAGACTGTCTGCTGTGGTTAATCATCACCATGTATTTTCGGACTTACACAAAACAACACAAACACAAACACACACACTCACACACACACAGATACAGACACAGCCACGTGCACATACACACACATCCATTCATACACACACACATACAAATATGAACACTACACGCAGAACGATACACACAAATACACACACAAGCACATATCCCCACACACAGCAACACACGCACACACATCCACAGGCAAATACACGCACCTACACACACACGCACTCTCACATACACACATACGCATTTACACACACAATCAAACAAACACACCCATCTACATACACAAATACACCCACACACACAATAAGGTACACCGACACACACACCCCGACATGCTTGCACACGCACTCATCCAACCACATGCACACACTCGCTTCCACATCTCCAGGTCCATACGCACATATAAACATAAAACAATATGACCTACGCATATAGATACACAAACACACGTAGCCACACACATCCAACCACACACACACACTTACATACCCATGCACACGCCCCTCACACACATCCCCTCACTCACACACACACAATCCCACACACACACGCATGCAGCCACTTACACACTCAGACACTCCCATCAACACATCAATTTTCCAATCCACACACACACTTTGCACGCACATACAATCTCCCTCTCACACCCACACACAAGAGCACAGACATATGCACACAGACACACACCCATTAAAACATAAGCATACAAACGCATTAGCATCAACACACACACCTACATCCACACACAAACCCACACATGCGCACTTACATATACCGACACCCACACACCCACAACCTCTCTAACACGCATACACACGCCCACACAAACTGACACAAACGCACACCCACAGACATGCACACACCCACAAACACACAGATGCACACCCACTCCCACACGCCCTGACACACACACATTCACACACTCACACACAAACTACGATGCACACTCCCACACACGGACATTCGCATGTCCTCCCACCCATACTCACAAAAACACACACACAAATGTTTGGTACATTAAAATGATAGCTAAATCACTGAGGCTAGGTAGGATTGGAGACAAACGGTAAATTGGCTCTGAAGCCACATTTCTTTTCTTTCAGCACGACTATGCAAATATATTATTTTTATCTCTCTTACTCTCTCTCTCTTACACATTCTTATCGCTCTCAACCTCCCCCCCTCTCACTCTCACCCGCACGCGCAGTTTGATTTGCACTCCGGCTCAGTCGTAAACGCAACTGTCACAAACACAACCACATACATTTAGATACGCAATCTCTCCCACTTGGTCACAGACATACATTTTCTCTCTCCCGCACTCACATGCCGATTCTTATTCTTCCTCACGCTTAAACATATTCTTTATCTATCGTTCCCCCACATACACATATGTACAGACGCACACAATCTCATGCAGACAATCATACGTGCACGGATATTATTTCTCTTATATCTCTCAAACGTATCCTTTCTCCCTCTTACACCGAAATACGTTCTTTATCTTTCACTCTCTTACATATACACTCTTACACTTCCACTCACTACTTCATATTTGCAGAGACACGTTCTCTTACACACACCTGTATTGCCTTTCTCAAATAAACATTCGCTCCCACTCTCATATACATGCTACCTAGCCCCACTCACGTACGCACTGACACATTCAACATCTTATGTCGACTAGCTCATACTTGCATTCGCGTACTCACATATGAATTGCTTCTCTATTACGAAGTACATCTGTCTCACATGCGCAAACATTCTCGGTCACACACACGCATCCTCTTGTGCACACAATCTCTCTGTCAAACACATTCTCTCTCACACGTAGTTACTCTCTGTTTCACACACAGATTCGCTCTCGCTGTCGCATACACACACATTTTCTGTCTTACACACAGATTGGAAACATTGTCTTCCAATGGCATTAGTATTGCTGGCTTCTATACTGTCAACTTTCCAGGGTTAACTCATGATCAGAAATAAACTAAATCAATAAGGTGCTACAAGAGCAGATCAGAAACTGTGTACAATATAACAAGTAACTGACATGCTTACTCACTTTCCTCTCCACAGGCAAAGCCTGTCCACTATCGCGAAAGCATAATTACAGAGTGTGATGGGAAACCTCCCAGCTTGTTTGAATGGATATGAATTCAACAGCACACGATAGGTTCGCCACAATACTGATTTAGAACTCTTGCCAATACAATCCATTTCTTTTTTCTACTGGTTATTGAATCCTCCACCATTTAACATGCTTGGAAGCTCGAATTGAAGAGGAGTTGAAGCGGTCACACTGGTATCCAGGAACAACGCTGGTCATAGTGACCAATCTCACCAAACATAGACATCGAGTCGTTTTTTCACTGATGTTTCCTTTTCAGAATTTGCAACACTAACATCAATTCAAATGCCTTATCAGTACTGTTAGACATCCTGAGACTACGTAAAATTCTTTTACTTCGTACATATCCCACCATTTTCTCTACCCACACATTTCAAGCAGTCTGAAGGGTTTGGAACGGTATGGGCCAGTTGCTGGAAGGTGGGACTAGTTGGGGTTGGGATATCTAGTCGGCATGGACGGGTTGGATCGAAGGGTATGTTTCCATGCTGTGCATCTCTCTGACTCTATGACTACGACTCTCTCTCTCTTTTATCTCTTTATCCCTGTCCATCTCTCCAGCAATTTTCAACTTGATTCACTATTCCCTTTCGTTTGCTTGTCCCACACTGGCTTCCAGTATGTTCTTCCCAACTCTTAGCAACAAAAGTTAAAAATGTTGGTGCTGTAATCAGTGAAGTTTAGAAGAATGAGATGTCATCTTATTGAAACAAAAATAATTCTGCAGGAGCTTGACAGGGCAAAATCTTAGAGGATGTTTTCACTTCCTGGGAGAGTTTAGGAGCAGAAGACATAGTCTTAGAACAAAGACCAGCAACTTTAAGACTGAAATAAATTTTCTGCAATTTGCTCTGAGTGTTGAGAGACATTTGAACTCGTTGTGGTGCGGTGGGAGTGTGCGGGCAGAAACCTTTTACATATTTAAGACAGAGAAAGATAGGTTCTTCAACAATCGGGCAATCAAGAGAAATCTAGGTAGGAACGGAAAGCAGACGTGAGGAATTTCGGATCAGCCGTGTTCCTATTAAAATGTCGAGTGCTTTATTTCTAACAGGTGTATGGACTCCTCTTTCACTCATGCTATTTATCCATCTATTTCCTTCCCTTGCTCCATCTCCAGGGCTTCACTAGCGTCCAGGTGGTTAAATATTGGTAAATGTTAGCCGTTGTTTTGTTGTTAAATATTTCCCTCTGAAGATGAAGTGCCTGATCACGAGTGGCCTCCAGACTGGGACACATCAGCACAGTTGAAATGAACGAGCTGTCCCATAATGTGAGCCTCACAGTCTTTCTGTGTGGACAATAACAGATTCGCAAATGCAGAGTCACTAATTATCATCACCTTAAATCGTTCAGTGTCTGAAGTGAAGGATGGAGATTGCTGCTGCGTTACATTATCTGCAAAGCAGACAAAGCTGCCAATCTGTGTCAATCACAGAGATTTTGACTGCTGTTCACGTGACTTCTGAAGTGGCTGAGGCGGGTACATTAACAACATTTAAAAGACAAATACTTAGAAATGAAAGCTTCAGAAGATTATCGGTGAAGTGCATGGAAATTGGGTTGACATGAAGGAAACATCCGGTCCGCGTCGACCAATTTGGGCCAACGGGCCTTTCTCCGTGCTGTAGGACTCTATGACTCATTGACGAGTGCTCAGCAAGTCCTTTCCACCGTTAGCAGACCTTTCAATTCGCCTTGGCCTCAGTGCACACAGATATGAAGAACCCAAGATAGGGAAGGATACTGTTTGTCCTCTGCACAAAAGGGAGCGTTTTTCTGACTGTGGCATCCCTGGACAAAACCGGTGTCAATTGCATTGGAGACTTTGGAGCGGAACCATGATGATAGTGTTGTGGGTATGAACAATCCTTTCATATATTAAAGTGAAACTGAGGACAAAAGCAGAAATTGCTTTTCGGAGTAATGCTGTGGAGGCTGTATAGTGCGTTTTGCAGACGGTACACATGCTACCACCGCATGTCGGTGGTGGAGGGAGTGAATATTAATGGTGGTGTTTAGTGGTCCGTCTCGCAAGAGGCTGTTATTTTTTACTGGAAGAAGTTGAACTTCTTGAGTGTTTCTATCATACAGACAAGTAGGGAACATTTCATCACACCCCAGACAAGTGCCTTGCCAATAGTAACCAGGCTGTAGGAAATTGTGAAGTGTGCAGCTCAGGAAATGACGTGCACACTGCAGAATTTTCAATCTCTGACTTGCTCTTATGGTTACTGCACAAATGTATCTGGGCCAGTCTGTTTCTGGTCGATGATGAACCCAATAATCTTGACTCAATTATGGTTATAATATTGAACATCACGTGGTGATGATTAAAATCTCTCTCAATTAACACCCGCAGGATATGAACAGTGTGGATTCAATGATGGCGATGCCATTGAACATCAATGAATAATGGTTAAATTTTCTACTATTGGAGATAATTATTGCCCAGCATTTTTGTGATGTGAATTTTACTAGCCAGTTTTCAGACCAAGCCTAAATATTGTACATGTGTGGTACTTTTGGACACAGATTGCTTCAGTATCTGAGGAGTCCCGAATGATGCTGTACATTGTGCAATCATTGGCGAACACCCCTTTTTGATCTTATGATGGATGCAAGGGCATTGATGAAGCAGCTGAAGATGGTTGGCCTTGCACATCACTCTTGGTTACTCCCACAGAGACGTTCCTCGAAATGGTATTTTGGCCTTCAGAGCGAGAGGATTTAAGTACATTGGAGGGATGTCTTGCTGCGTTTGCACATGGCCTTGGTTGAATGGCATCTGCAATACCGCGGTTAACCGTTAAACTGGTGGGATCAACAGTTGACCCCAGCCCAAAAGCACTGATTTTACTACTGAACCGCCCGATCTATTCATGTGATGCCAGACCCACAGCACCTTTGTCTACATTGACCTGCTCTGGTTCTGCACGTGACTGTGGACCGAAAACACTGGTTATCACTGACCTGCAGCGTCTTTACGTCGGATTGCAGTTGAATCCTGCACAAGAGCACTTGTCGTTATCACTGATGTTCTGTGTCCCTGTACATGACTCCAGGCTCACAGGTTCGTGTTTGCCTCTGACGTGTCCTCTCTCTGCATGCAACAACTGACCAACTGCACTCTGCTTACCACTGGCCGCTATATACCACATGTAATTCCTGACCAACAGTGTTGTGTTATCAATGACCGTTCTGTCTCTGTTTGTGAATCTAGACCCAAAGAATGCGGTTAGCACTATCTTTGGCTTTCTCTATGCCTTACTCCAGACACACAGCACCATTGCTGCTAATTCCTTGCTCTATCGCTGCATGTTACTCCTGACCAACTGCACTCTGATTATCAGTGACCTCCACTTTGGATGCATGTGACCCAAAACCCACTGTGGTTACCATTGTCTTGCTGTGTCTCTACATCGTATTGCATGCCAACCACAGTCTGGCAATCACTGACCTGTTCTGTTTCTTCATGTTAGCCCAGTTTCAAAGAACTCTGTTTAACACTAACCTGCTACATCTTCTCACGCGACTCCAGACATAAAGCACTGCAATAAGAATGAGACGTTGATTTGTTTCAATTTCACTTACTTACCTAAGTACAGTAAAAAGCTTTGTTTAATCGCAGTAAAGCCAGAACATAGACAGCAAGGACATACAGTTCAGAGGGTGAGAATATAATTGAGGCATTTAGAGGTTATAGAGGGTGCACTAGGCAGTATCAATATTCGGATGATTTGAATTCCTTCATCATTCTGATAACGCGCGTCAAGCAGTATACTTTGCCTGAAGATGCTAGTGCATGTGTTTTCAGACTTCTGTATCTTCTCTCTAACGAAAGAGGTTGTAGGAGATCATCACTCGGGTTCGATGGGTCTTTGGTAATATTGGCAACGTTTCTGCGGCAGTAAGCTGCGTATATGTAGTCTTTGCATTGATGGCTGGCTTCCGTGAGGGTCTGGGATGTTCACATCACCTTCTGTAGTTTCCTACGATCCTGGGAAGAGCAGTTGCTGTACCGGGACGTTAGCACTCGGGCATTCTGCTATCAGTGGTACATCGATACAAGTTGGTGAGAGTCCTAATGGGCATGCGAAACATGGAACAAGAGGCGGTTGTTGTGCCTTCTTGACCGTCACATCTACGTCGGAAACCCAGGAGATGATGTCATTTGTCGTCGCTCTGATGAGCTTGATGCTCTCCACAATTTCACCTCACCTCCATTGACGTTGATCGAGTATGTTTTCTTCATTTCTTTCTAGAACAAGGAGCGAAGATAATTTACAGCCCAGGAATAGGCCCTTCGTTTCACAAATTCTGAGCCGATACTAGTGTCCTGTCTAATCATGTCGGTCAATTCCTAAGCATTTTTATCCCTCTGCTCCTTATATACTTATGCAACTGTCCAGACGCATCTTAACTTAATCTACCGTGCCTGCCTCTACCACCTCTGCTGGCAACGCGTTCCAAACGCCCACCACCCTCTGTGTGAAGTACTTGCCGCGTGTATCCCCCTTAAACTCGTCAACTCTCACCTTGTAAACATGATCTCTCTTTATTGAATCCTTCACCCTGGGGAAAAAAAAACTTGTTTCAATCCACGCTGTCTATTCCCTTCATGATTTTATAAACCTCAATGAGGTCCCCACTCAGTCTCCTTTTTTCAAGTGAAAATAGACCTAATCTACTCAACCTCTCTTCATATATAGCACTCTCCAAACCAGATAACAATCTCGTAAACGTTCTGTGCACCCTCTCCAAAGCGTCCACATCCTTTTGCTACTGTGGGGACCAGAACTGTACACAATATTCTAAATGCGTCAAAACCAATGTATTGTACAATTTTAAATGACTTGCCAGCTCTTATACTCAATACCCCGTCCAATGAAGGAAAGCATACTGTATGCCTTCTTGACCACTCTATCCACCTGTGCAGCAACCTTCAGGGAACAATGGACCTTCACTAACAGGTCTCTCTGCCCATCAACTTTTCCCAAGGCTCCTCCATTCATTGCATAATTCTGTCCAGAATTAAACTTGCCTAAATGCCTCACCTCACATTTGTCTGAATTGAAAGGCATGTGCCACTTTTCCGCCCAACTCTCCAGTCTATCTGTGTTCTCCAGTATTCTCTGACAGTCCCTTATGCTTTCTGCTACTCCACCTATCTTTGTGTCATCTGCAAACTTGCTGATCATACCAACAGTGTCCTCTTCCAGATCATTTATGTATATTACAAACAACAATGGCCCCAGTACTCAACCCCGTGGAACACCACTGGTCACCTTTCGCCATTTCGAGAAACTCCCTACAACTGCTACCCTCTGCTTCCTGTTGCTCAACCAGTTCTTTATCCACCTAGCGAGAACAACTTGCACACCATGTGAATTCACATTCTCCATTAGTCTACAATGGGGAACCTTATCAAACAGCTGACTAAAGTCCATGTATATGGTATCAACTGCCCTTCCTTCATCTAACAACTTGGTCAAGAAGAACTTTATTAAGTTGGTAAGGCACGATCTCGCCGCAATAAACCATGGTGCCTATCATGATACGAAGATAGGTGGAGTTGTGGACAGTGAGGAGGGCTGTTGTCGGCTGCAGAGGGACTTAGATATGATGCAGAGCTGGGCTGAGGAGTGGCAGATGGAGTTCAACCCTGCCAAGTGTGAGGTTGTCCATTTTGGAAGAACAAATAAGAATGCGGAATACAGGGTTAATGGTAGGGTTCTTAGTCAGGTGGAGGAACAGAGGGATCTTGGGGTCTATGTAGATCTTTGAAGGTTGCCACTCAGGTGGATAGAGTTTGTAAGAAGGCCTAAGGAGTATTATCGTTCATTAGCAGAGGGATTGAATTCAAGAGTCGTGAAGTGATGTTGCAGCTGTACAGGACTTTGGTTAGGCCACAGTTGGAGTACTGTGTGCAGTTCTGGTCGCCTCACTTTAGGAAAGATGTGGAAGCTTTGGAGAGGGTGCAGAGAAGATTTACCAGGATGTTGCCTGGAATGGAGAGGAAGTCATACGAGGATAGGTTGAGAGTTCTCGGCCTTTTCTCGTTGGAACGGCGAAGGATGAGGGGTGACTTGATAGAGGTTTATAAGATGATCAGAGGAATAGATAGAGTAGACAGTCAGAAACTTTTTCCCCGGGTACAACAGAGTGTTACAAGGGGACATAAATTTAAGGTGAAGGGTGGAAGGTATAGGGGAGATGTCAGGGGTGGGTTCTTTACCCAGAGAGTGGTGGGGGCATGGAATGCGCTGCCCGTGGGAGTGGTAGAGTCGGAATCATTGGCGACCTTTAAGCGGCATTTGGATAGGTACATGGATGGGTACTTAATCTAGGTTAGAAGTTTGGCACAACATCGTGGGCCGAAGGGCCTGTTCTGTGCTGTATTGTTCTATGTTTCTATGTTTCTATGTTTCTATGTCTATGTTTCTATGTTTCTATCACTGATAAGCTCATTCTTTTCTAAATATAAGTAGATCCTGTCTCTCAGTACTCTCTCCAGCAACTTCCCGACCACCAACGTCAGGCTCACTGGTCTGTAGTTACCCGGAATATCCCTACTACCCTTCTTATACAGAGGGACAACATTAGCAATCTTCCAGCCCTTCGGCACCTTACCTATATTTAAGGATGCCACAAAAATATCTGTCAGGGCACTGGCTATTTCCTCTCTCGCCTCCCTCAGCAAAATGGGATAGATCCCATCTGGTCCTATGGATTTGTCCAACTGAATAACTTCTTGCATACCCAACACATCTTCCCTACTTATGCCAACGTGATTCAGACTAATCAAACGTCTTCCTCTAATCTCAAGATTCAACATGTTCCTCTCCTTAGTGAACACTGATGCAAAGTAATCATTCAGAACCTCACCCATTCTTTCAGGTTCAGCACACAGCCTTCCTGCATTATCTTTTAGTGAACCAATCCTTTCATTAGTTAACCGCTTGCTTCTTATATAAGAATAAAATGCTTTGGGATTTTCCTTAATTCTGCTTGCTAAACTTCTGAAGTCAATGAACAGTTGTTTACTTTTGCCATAGTTGAGAGAGAGAGAGAGAAGATGTTATCACCACCTCACCAAGCCCTCTATCTCTTTTCTGAATTTGGACTCATCGTTGTCAGAGATCTGTCCTATCCCAGTAGTCTCGTTAGCAAACCTGCAGATTGCGTTCCTTTGGAATTACAAAGTCTACGGCGTACAGAGAGTACAGTAGAGGGCTGAGGTTGCATCCCTGGTGAGCTCCAATATTGAATGTTAACGTCAACGAGGAGCTGTTGTCGATATTCGCTGATTGAAGTCTGTCAGTCAGGACGTTGAGTATCCCGCACAATGAATGTGCTTTCTCAGTTACTGGGATGTTAGTGATCTTCTTGAAGCAGTTGTGGGCTTCGGCTTGTAGGAGGAGAGGTAGAAGATGTAATTGAATGGCTTCGCCAAATGGTCCACACAGGACCAGAGTGCTTGAATGGGATCACCATCTGGGTCAATCACTTTCTTTGGTTAACTCTGAGGAAGACTGATCTGACTTCTCAATGGTGATGAAGAGAACAAATGCGTCTGGAGTCTTGGGGCAGGCATCACCATCGTGCTGACATTGTGCTCAAACTGGGCTTAGAAACATTGTCGACGTCAAGAGGGACGTGTCTTTGTTGTCTTACTTGCTCTGTTTCTTTTTCTACACTGTAATGCAGCTTAGTAATTACCACAGGCGTCTGGAGACTATTTGGCTCACTTGGGCCTCTAATGTGATCTGGTACTGAATGACAGCAACCCTGCTGGCTTTGCAGGGGTCATTGCTGGACATCCTGTGTAGGTGTATGTCATGGGACCTCAATGCTGATCTTCACTCAGAAGTGGATTTCCTGGTTCAGCGAAGGTTTCCGACGGGAGAACAACTGGATTGACATATTTTGCTGCACAGTCCTCCAAACATTTGCCCATTGAAGTCCATGGCGGTGGCTGCTTCTGGTCTCGGATTTTCGCCGATTTCTTGAATGCAGACCCGACCACCGATTCCAAGAACTCCCGGAGATGATTTTCGACTGCTTCAGACCAGGTTCCTCCTTCACAAAATCGTTTCAGCTTGTGCTTGAAAACTGGGAGGAGGAACACAGTGGTGTTAAGTGGGGGTATGGAGAGGTAGGTTGACTCTACATAGAATTCCAAACTCACAGCACTGTCTTTACTGCTGACCTGCTCTGTACATATATGTGACTCCATGCTGGCAACATGATGGTTCATATTAACCTGCTCTGTCCTACATGGGATTCCAGAGCTACAGTAATGAGGGGGACAGTGATATGCTCTGTGCCTGCGTGTAACTCCATACCCACTTCACAACATTTTAGTTTGACTTGCTCTGACCTTAACATGTGACCACAGAACCACTTCAGACAGTTCTGAGCAAGGGGAATTCAACCTGAAAAGTTAACTTGACTTCTCTCCACAGATGCTGCAGAATCCGTTGAGCTTCTCCAGTCATTTATGTGTTCAAGATCTAATTAGTTTGGTGAGACTGCCCTCGAGGGCTGAGTGACCTACTGTTGCTGTTGTTTTCTGTGTTCGTATTACTTCATGGAACATGACTAGCGCCCTCTCCTACCGCTATGTAATGTTTGTAACATGAAGTTTCATAATGCGACTTCTGCACGCTAAGTGGTACAATCACTTCCTGATGCTTGCCAAACCTGGAAGTAATTTCCCTCCATGTTTGTACAATGTGGATGAAAATTGACGTGATCCATGGTCTCTTGGTGTTCGGCAAGCAAGCAGAGAGAATTTGGTTTCCTGCTCTGTCCCAGCACGAATCCCAATTTCCATCCGAATCTTTTGAACTAAGCTGTGAGGCAGTGGAGATTCTCAGAAATATTGCGTCAACCGACCTGTGAGTGGCATAAGATGGCCTCTCCACCCCAAACTAAGGGTGTATAATGATGGAGTGAATTTGACTGTGGGCTATCGTTTCTGTGTGTTTGAGCACAGAATAATGTAGCCAGGATTTCTCGGAGAGCTTTTTCAGCCCATCAAGTCCACAATATGAAACACTATTCAAAATATATACCAGCCCCAGATCCAAAAACTTGACTTTTGGTTTGAATGTGGATTATCCAATGGCCTTTTAAAGACTATGAGGTGCCCTGCCTCAGGTATCCTCCAGACCACCAAGTTGAAAACGCTTCTCCACAGCTCGCCTCCAGTCTTTTGATTGAGTGTTAATCCACAGACCCAGATAACGTTTTGGGAACCTGGGTTCGCATCGTACTGCGGCAGATAGTGGAAATTGAAATAAAATATGTAAAGAAATGTGGACTTAACATGCGGAGGCTAAGCTTGAGTCCACTGTCGATTGTCAGAAAAACGGAAGTTATTCACTAATGTCCTTTAAGGAAAGAAAGTGTCATCTTTACGTGGCCTGGCCTGCATGTGGCTCCAGACATACAGAAATGCTGTTAACACCTAACTGGCATCTAGTTGGGCAATACATGCTGCCTAATCAGCGATGTTCTCACCCTGTGAATAAAATCTTCTTCGACGTTTCAAATACACATAGTGTCTCTTTGTCAGTGACCATTCGACGATGGCGTGTAGTCGTTTTTTGTTTACTCTCTCCGTGCCTCTCTTGACCTTATACTCCACAAACAGGCATCCCCAGTAACTTCGCTGCTCCAAAGCAAATAACGCAGGTGCATCCAGGCTCTCTTCACAGCTACATTGCTCCATATAACACAGAAATCAGGAACTGATTCGTTTTCACGCATGTCTGTGCCAAATTAGATTAGATTAGATTACTTACAGTGTGGAAACAGGCCCTTCGGCCCAACAAGTCCACACCGACCCGCCGAAGCGCAACCCACCCATACCCCTACATTTACCCCTTTAACCGAACACTATGGGCAATTTAGCATGGCCAATTCACCTGACCCGCACATCTTTGGACTGTGGGAGGAAACCGGAGCACCCGGAGGAAACCCACGCAGACACGGGGAGAATGTGCAAACTCCACACAGTCAGTCGCCTGAGTCGGGAATTGAACCCGGGTCTCTGGCGCTGTGAGGCAGCAGTGCTAACCACTGTGTCACCGTGCCGCCCACAATGTATACCATCTGCCTGCACAGGCAGTGTGTAGCTGAATTCACTGCCTGGTCACATGTTTGTCGAAATGACTCTTCATCCTTGCTATCGTTTTTATTTCCAACGTCACCCCTGGCAGTGTGGTCCAGACACTTGCCACTCTCTGTGTCAAAACGTTTCCTAACACATTTCCTTTCCACTTTTTCCCTTTGAACATATGTAGCCGGCTAAGAAGCTTATTCATATGTCAATTAGTCTGGATGCAGGTTTTCTCACGGAGCTGGAATTTTCGTTTCCTGACGTTACATCAGATGAGACTGCAGGTGAAGCACAGGTGGCATGGACCGCTTTCTATTTATTTGTTTAGGTTTCTTTGGGCTGGTATTGTCATTTCCTGCGTGGAAGACATTTCCCGTGGTGATGCCCTTCCAGTTCTTTTCTCAGGTGTTGGTAAATGGGATCCAAGTCAATGTGTTTATTCATACTTCCGGTTCTTATCCCATGCTTCCAGGATTTCTCGTGCGTGGATGTTGGGTCTGTCAGTATATTTAAAGCTGTGACAAAGTAAGTTTAATCAGGGTGGGGTATACGAGAGTTATGTGGAAAAGTCAGAAAAGTCGAGTTAGGATGACCTGAATAGTCACGATCTCATGGAGTCCCAGTGCCGTCTCGAGAAGCATCAATAGCGTGAAGATCCTCTTTGGGTTAGTGAGAACAAACTACACAAAATACTCCAGGTATGGTCTTGCCAACGCCCTGCATAACTTCAGTGATTCATCCCAAATTCCCCTTGCAATTAAGGCGAACATATCATTTGCCATCCACATGACTTGCTAAATAACAAGCAGTAAATAAAAATTTGATTCCAAGCAACCTGCGGTAGAGGGTCAGACTGGATAGTGACTGGTTCGATTTCAGAGGAAATTTCGAACAAAAGTAGCATGCACACACCAAAAACGTTTCGCTATTGTGTTATGGAGCAGGTCAGAACCCATCAAGATATTTCAAGGAAGTAGCCCAGACCCTAAATTTGCTATTTATTTAAGCAGGTGTAGACAAGATATTCCAGGAGTGATGCTGTTGACCCAAACACATAGTTTTAAGCCAATCAGAATTAATTTGGAAGATTACTGAGTGAAACACAAACAATACAGAACAGAGTACAGAATGACTTCACCGATATGAAAACTGAACAGGTTACCCAACGTAATGATATGGCAAATTAGTGCAACAATCCCCATAAACACGGCCTTGGGACAAAAGAAGAAAATTAAACACAGGGTGCACGGAGGGAGAGGCAGATAGGTTCAGCATAGAACATCTTCTTCCACGTAGCTGTTTCTTTGACCAGCAGCCTCCAAACTGAGGTACTAATTGCTCTGAAGAGCCAGACTTCTAAAACCCAAACCACAACAAATACAACATAGCAGTGTTGAAGGACTAATATCGTCAGACTTCGGAGACAACTGGTGGTGGTCTATCCTCCCAGTCACCACACCTCAGAGAAGGGGAGATAATGAGAAGGTCGAACCAGCAAATAATTAATGGGTCTGAGCAAGGAAGTGAACATCCAGTCCCAAACATTGTAGATGGCCAAACGGTAGGTGGAATGCAATGTTATGAGCAGGATCAAAACCGTTTTATGAAATATATTAATTCCTCAAGTCAGTGGGCACAATATTGACAAATGCTGAAAATGTGTTGCTGGAACAGCGCAGCAGGTCAGGCAGCATTCAGGGAATAGGAGAATCGACGTTTCGGGCATAAGCCCTTCTTCAGGAAGTGCTTATGTCAGAAGCGTCGATTCTCCTGTTCCCTGGATGCTGCCTGACCTGCTGCGCTTTTCCAGCAACACATTTTCAGCTCTGATCTCCAGCATCTGCAGACCTCACTTTCTCCACAATATTGACAAATATTGTATAACGTTGAAACTTTAATGTCTTCGTTTTGAAAGGAAGTACAAAAGAACAGATTATTGTTTAAATGAAGAAAACTGCAAAAGAATGGTTCTAGGGAGGATTTGTTACCGAAACACAAATTATCGGCACTGAGTGGCAACATGCAATCGCAAAGGCGAATGAAATGTTGACCATTTATTCAAGGTGTTGAATTATCAGAAAAAGAAATTCTGACTGAAACTATTGAAGATGCTGGAGAGACGATGGAAAGTATTGAACAGTTTTGTTTTTCCCGAATTGAAGGTAAAGTGGCATTTTATTGGAGGCAGTTCAGAGAAGGTCCACTAGGATGATTTCCGGTTTGAAGAGAGTATCTCATTCGCAAAGCAGAAATCTATTGAGATGTATTCACTGAAGTTTTCGAGAATGAGGGTTTTGTTAACTGAAACGCACATGATTCTGAAGCGTGCTTGAAACGGTAAATGCTGGTAGGAGGTTTTCCTTCATGGCGGAATTGAGGCCCAGACGGTCAGAGTAAATAAGCATCAATTTAGCCAGAGATGAGGACGAATTTCTTCTCTCAGAAGGTTGTGAATATATGGAACTCGGTGTCATAGAGAGCTATGCTTGTGAGAATCGTTGTTTAAATTTGAGACTGACATAGATAGACTCTTAATCAGTCGAAGACTCTCGGGTTACAGAGAAGACAAGAAAGTGGATGATTGTAATTTTGGAACAGAGACAATCCTGTTGAATAGCAGAACAGATTTGATCGGCAGAACAGCCTCCTCCTCGTCGTGTCTGATTATAATTTAATTTTTCTCACCCACTCCTTCCATAATGAAGCTTTCACCGTTCAGACAGGAACAAATTTAACATTTAGAAAACTATAGACCTTGAGGAAAACCTGAGGGGAGATGGGGGAGAGGGCGGGGATAGGTGTTGTGGTTGGGCTTAGGCTTGGAGGAAAGGCAAGAATTAGGAAGGCAAATTAAGCCTGTTCACCACTCTCTAATCAGTAAGATCCAGTGTGATCACTATATTGTGATCAGACAAGTTATTCAGTCATATGTGGTCACTCAACAGTGTTCAGTTGCTAGATTGTTGGTATAAATACAACGCTTTATCAGTTGAACGTCTGATATTTGAATATTGAGAAGTGCAGAACATGTGTACCGACTACAGTAAAATAACATCTCAAGTGATAAATTGTGTACAGTTTCAGGTAATTAGTATATGGACACTCGACAGTATGCATGCATTATATGTATTGATGACATGATTCAATGTCTACAGTGTGGGAGACTGATCACTTAGCTGTGTGTATGGAAAACACAAGGGCAGAATGTGACACTGGATTTTTTACAGTCTTTACCATCGGAGAATGAAGCTTTTGTTGAGTTCTGGCAGACGGAAAGGAGATTTGTAACCGGTGAGGGACTCAACCAACGATAATAGGCAGTCTGCCGAGGGCTCTAATGGTAACATGGAAGTGTCCAGAATGTTTCTCCAGGATAGCTGAGTTCATACATTTGCAGAGTCATAGATCACGGCGGTAGACAGTTTGGCCTAAACTGCTCCACGCCAATCAAATGTCAATCAACGTTGACTCCATTTCCCGGCACTTATCCAATATCCTGCGAAACCTTTCCGAACCATGTATTGGTTGAAATGTATTTTAAATATTGTTAATGTACCCGCCCAGCCACTTCTGCTGTCTGCTCATTTCATTCATTCCATTCCTTATGCTAACCACCCTCTCTTTAAAAGGTTATCTCTCAGGTTTCCTTTTATTTGTTCCCCGCTAAACTTAAATTCATGCCATCTCAACTTTCGTTGGCAAACCGTGTGTAAAACGCTAGGTGCATTCACCCTCTATATGTTTCTCAAGACTTCTGCACTTCTATTAAACACCCCTTAAGGCTCCACAATTTGCCATGAAAATCCTACCTTGATTTGACACTCCATAAATGCAAGACCTCACGTATATCTTTACGACGGTGCATGTGTCATTTCTCAGCCCGTTTCCCCAGCTTTTCAAGGTCCTGCTGCAATTTCTGTTCAACGTTCTCGTATATCTTGTTACCGTCTGTTCTAGTATCAACTGCAAACTTACACACACGCCTTGTGCAATCTTATCCAAATTGATAGACATAAAAATATCAATGGCCTCAGAATCGACCCGTGACGCACTCCACGAATCACAGGCCTCCAGTCCGATACGCATCCATCCCTATTAGGCACTGCTTTCAATCACAAAGCCAATTGTGTATCCAATTTGCCAACACCCCGGATTCCATCCGAACTTACCTTCCAGACCAGCCTACCATGTGGACCAAAGGCCTTCCGAAATTCAAATAGGATATGTCTACCGCCCCGCTCTCAATAACCTTCCTGCTCCTTTCATCAATGAGCTGCAACAAATTTGTGAGTCATGATATCACAAGCAAAAAAAGAGCAATGCTGAAGCTTTATAATCAAACCCTGTATTTCCAAATGCTTGTATATCTTATCTCAGAATTTTATCAACTAACTTATCTACCACAGATGGTCGACTTAGTGGCCTTTCTTTCCATGGACGTTGTTTGCAGGCCTTCTTGAATAAGGGCAAAAACGTTGCTATTCTCCTGTCTTCCGTGACCCCACCCATGGTTAATAATGATGCAAAAATGTCAGCTCGGGCTCTGACAACCTCTCTATCATCTTACAGACCACAATTGTGTTGCGTTTCCTTTAGTGATGGTAAGAGATAGGTATATACCGCAAGGCATGAGATATAGCTTGGCGAAAGACAATAATGATGCGACGAAGCAAGGTTTAGCGAAAGAAACTGCAGGGTGTGGGCACAATTCAAATGTGGAGCTTGTTCCAGGAACAGCTACGGCGTGTCCTTAATAAGTAAGTGAGGATTGGGTGGAGCGAGGGAGACATAGTTTCAGAAAGAAGTTGGATCTTTTTCCAAGAGGAAGAAGGAGGCATAATTAAAGACGACACGTGAAGGCTTTGTAAGGGCGCTTGAGAATTTCAAGTTAACAGGATCGACATAAAGAAGAACCATAAGGGGACAAGAGAATCTTTGACAGGTCAAAAAAAAACCAACGCTTTTGAGAGCTATGCAGAAATAAAAGAATGGCAAGGTTTACATTATAGGCAGTCGAGGGTGGTCCTTGGAAGTTGTGTTTGGGGTTTGAGGAGAAGGGAGAGGCGCTAAATGTATATTTTTCGTTAGTCCGCACACAGGAAAAGAATAGGTTTGGCGAGGAGAATAATGAGATGCAGGATATTAGACTCGACGGGCCTGAGGTCCAAAAGGAGGAGGTGTAAGTAATTGTATAAGGTGTGAAAATAAATACGTCCCTTGGACCGAATGGAATTTATTCAAGAATTCTCTGTAAAGGTAGAGAGGGGATTGCAGAAAATGTGACTTTGGCCTTTCTCTCGTCATTTTTTACAGGAATAGTGCCAGGAGACTGGAGGATAGTACATTTTGTCCCGTTGATCAAGAAGGGAAGTAGAAATAACCATGGAAATTACCTCACTTCGGTTATGGGAAAAGTGTTAGAAAGGGTTATAAGAGATAGTACTTCGAATCATCTGGAAATAAACATTTTGATTAGGGAGAGTCAGCACGGTATTGTAAAGTGTTCGTCGTGCCTCACAAACGTAATTGAGTTATTTCAGAAGGTGACCAAACAGGTGGATGAGGGTAAAGCAGTTAATGCAGTGTATATAATTTCAGTAAAGCGTTTGATAAGGTTCTCTGCGATAGGCTATTGCACAAAATACGGAGACAAGGTATTGAGGATGATTTATCGGTTTGGTTAAATACTGCTTAGCTGAACTAAGACAGAGCTGCGTTAGTTGATTTGAAATGTTCAGTTACTACCTCAATGATCTGTTACGGGGCAAGTGCCGTTTATCATTTTTATAAATGAGCTGGATGAAAGCGTAGAAGAATGGTTAGTGAAGTTGTGAATTCCACTTATGTCAGTGGAGTAGTGGTCAGTGCCAAAGGATGTTGAAGGTTCCAGACAGACGCAGGTAAGCCGCAGAACTATGCTGAGAGATGGCAAATGGAGTTCAACACAGAAAAGTGTGCGGCGATTTCCTTTGGATGGAGTAGCATGAATAAGTAGTACTGGGCTAATGGTGTGATGCTTCGTAGTGTGGATGATCAGAGAGATTTAGGTGTCCATGTCTATATATCTATATACGCCACACAGGTTGATAGGAACACTAAGAATTTGTACGGTGTTCAGCTTTTATTGATAGTGGGACTGAGCTTCTGAGCCAAAAGGTCATTTTGCAGCTGTTCAAAACACTGGTACGGACGCACAAGCAGTATTGCATACAGTTCTAGTCGCTGCATTATAGGATGGATGTGGAAACATTGGAAAGGGGACAGAAGACAATTACGAGGATGGTTCCTGATATGGAGGGAAGGTCTTACGGGGAAAGTCTGACGGCCTTGAGGCTGTTTTCGTTAGAGAGAAGAAGATTCACAGGTGATGTATTTGAGACAAAGAACATGAGTAGAAGACTGGATATTTTTGGCAATGAGAGTATTTCCTCGGATGGTGATGGCGAGCACGAGGGGACAGAGCTTGAAATTTGAGAGGTGTTGATATAGGACAGATGTCAAAAGTATTTTTTAGACACAATTTAGAAAGGGCGTGGAACGCCCTGCGTGCAGCAGTCACCAATTCACCAAACGTAAGGACATTTAATAATTGGATAAACAATGGATGACAACGCAATAGTCACAGTTGCATGGACGTCAGATTGGTTTCCCAGATCGGTGCAAGATCGAGTGCTGAAGAACTGTACTGCGCTGTGGCATTCTGTACTCTTGAATATACCTGCTCAAGACCAGAGGATTTTTTCAACTTTATATATTCTAATGCATCAAATATCTCCTCTAATGTGATATGGATTTTGCCAATAATAACACCAAACGCTTCCCTAAGTTCTCACGTTTTAATACCTTTCTCCACTGCACACAGAAAGGGGAAATATTCATGGAAGTCCTCGTTAATTTTCCCGCAGATCTGAAATTCATGATCGTTTTGTTTTTGAGGGGCTATATTTTCTCTCTCGCTGTTGATTTTTTTCCTTTGGTATACTTAAACCACCCCTTTGAATTCACCCTAAAATTCTCAGCCATGTCAATCTCGTGCCGCCGTTTCGTCCAACTGATGTTCTTCTTCACTGAACTTCTGTATTCTCTGTATTGCTTCAGAGATTCCATTGATCCCAGGTGCCTGTGTCTGATATATACATCCGTCTTTTTTCAGTTCAAAGCCAAGATATTAATTGTCATCCTGGGTTCCATATTCTTGCCCATCTTTGCCCTTCACCCGCAGAGGAACAGGTAGGCCTTGAACTCGAACTATCTCAGTTTGGAAGTCTTCCAACTTGCTGGACGTCCTTTTGCTTGCAACAAAACATTCTAATCAACTCCTGCAAAATCGCTTTTAATTCCATCAAAGTTTACCTTGCCTCAATTTAGAACTTGAACTGTCGACCAGTTTTGTCCCTCTCTCTAGTTACTATAAAATTGATAGAACTATGGTCAGTCGCGCCAATGTGCTCGGCCACTGTCATCTCCATCATCTCACACATCTCCTCATGAAACCGCGGAAGCACAAAACCAACGTTAAAATGGCAGCAATGTTTTCTTTGTAATTAATAATGGCTGCTCATTGTTGAGACCATCGTTTCATTGATGAGACAATCGGGAAAGCAGCTACAGTCTCTCTTTATATCCACTCGAAGTCTGCAGAGAGTGATGTGCTTTGATCTTTGAGGCTGAGTGATTTGTCCCTTGTCTTTTCCTGCTCGATCTGCTGTGACATTCCTTTCTGATCACATATCGACTTCCAGGGCTACATAGCATGTCTGATTAAG
This sequence comes from Chiloscyllium plagiosum, assembly GCF_037043375.1. NCBI lineage: Eukaryota > Metazoa > Chordata > Chondrichthyes > Orectolobiformes > Hemiscylliidae > Chiloscyllium > Chiloscyllium plagiosum. The sequence goes on from NW_028270179.1 coordinate 29,754,702, forward strand.
CTTCCAGCTGTAGTTCTCTTGGCATGTTCCAGACAACCAAACTTGGAAGCATTTTCCACAAATCCAAAAAATCCGCCTTTTGTCTCAGGACCAATTGGTACATCACTACCAGTGACTGAATCTCACTCAACCTCAAACATTTCCGAGAAGAGACCTCGAGACTTTCCTCAAGTTCTCTGGCACCAATAATAAACTCTCGACCAGATCAGCCAATACTTCACTGCTGACCTTGGGAGCTGACTGTGAAAATTGCATGTCTTCTCTCCCCAATTAAAATATTGCATTAATCATTAGTTATTACACGTCTATCCAACATTCTTAGACACCTTAAGATTCACTCCCTCTCAGCCCTCCTCAGTATTTCACAAAATCACTCTACGTTTGTTTCTGTATTTGATTCCAATGCTCCTCCTTGTCTTATTTCTGTCTATTGGCATTTGCGAACATTCTTTCACCTTTCCACAATCATGTCATTGCTATTGTGTCAAGTTTGAGGCTGGGTCACTGTTTGTAGATTTTACATTCCGAATGATGTCAACAATGAAGATTTGATTTGGTCATCTGCCGAGGTAGAGATCATAAGGAATAGGCACCACCATTTTTATCGTACACTGTCTAGAATGCAGAGTTAGAGTAGCGTCTCTGCTGGTGTGAGCATCTGGGTGTGTTTGTCAGTTGTGGATGTGCGAATGTGCATGTGTCACTGTCATTGGTGACTTCACGTGTGGATATGTCAGTGTATGTTGACGGTCCTGCGTTTGAATCGACACTTGTGCTTGTTACTGTTTGACTCATAAGTGAAATGCTTCACATATGCATCATGGACTTTTCCGTGTTGTGGACTTTGCAGTTATGAATCACAAGATAGTCTGCTTTGACACATGAGGACGTTTCATCTTCCAAGTAGGTTGTACTGCAGCAGAATATCAGCAGAGGATGAAAACTGTCCAGTTCATAAATGTTGGATTCTTAGTAATGGTGCAGAGCCGATACAATGTGGCGTTGTGTGACGCATACAAGGTCAGACAGCACCCAATACACACGAGGGTTGACGTTTCTTGCAGAAAACTTCAACAGTACCGTGGAGTCGGGGGGGGGGGGTCACTTAGAAATGTACAATAGGTTTGTTGCTTCGGGGAAAGTAGGTGGGATGACGATAGGTGGACAAAGGTGGAGCTGATTGTGTTAGGTCCGTAGGAAGGGTGGACCGGTTAGGTGGGATGAAGAATGGATGGGTAGGGCAGGCCAGTAAGATAACTTCGAGTCAGATATTTGAAGTTAGGATGAGGCAGTGGGAGAAGGATTTGGAAACTTGTGAACTCAATATTGAGGTCATGTGCTTATAGATCCCCGAAGCAGAAGAATGACATGTACCTCCTCTAGTTTGTGGGTCGCCTTCTTTAGGCGGTGATGAGGCCCAAACTGGGCACATCATCGAGGGTGGTAAAATGGTTGCCCACCATTAGCGTCTGTAGCCTGGGCCCGTCGAGATTGTGCTCATCTCCATGAACCCTAACTCACTGTTTTGAAACGTCAGTAAAGTTGACCAGCGCATTTCTAACATTCCATAACATGTGTCTAATTTCAGATTGTGACAATTATGAGCCATGCTGCTATTGGGGGACAATAGTCTGAAATGGCATAGACAGTGTCACCACTGTCATCTCCATAACAGCCAGCTTCATTGAATCGCTGTTGAGAGACAAGACATAATGCACCGCTACCAACTCTTGAGTATGACTTGAGGGATAATAGACAATACGTTCCAAACGCATGTTCACTTCCTTCTGGAAGGGCAAGCGTGTCAGATAGATGGGAGCACTTCAAATAGTACTCCAAGCAACTCACCATCTTGACTTCGAAATACATCTGCCATTCCATAACTATCGCCATGTCCAAATCCTGAAATTTCTACACTGACAGTTGGCTGTGGATCAGTCTATAGCGTTCGGACTGCAGCAGCTCAAGAAGGAGCTCAATGCTTCTGCCGCACCCGCCCCGCACCAAACCCATAACCTGCTCTGTAAAACGTGTTAAATGGTGAAAACATTCTGAAGTAGAATCAGGAGAAATGGAAAAATCGGAGCCACGATATGTTAGAGGAACTCGATTCTGACCGAGGCCCGAAAATAATTAACACCAGTTGATGACACAAAAAAGCAGAGATGGTTATCTTTTGTTGGCTCATGTTTGTTTCGTGAAACTGAATGAACACATTTCCGAAATCTGGGAGCTTCATATCTTCACTCGGAAACCATTCAATATGTCACTCAACAAATTATGATTTATAACGCTTCATAGAGTCTTTCCAGTCATTTGCCCATTCAGGATTGATCACGCATCAAGAAATCCGATTTCCGAGCGCCTGGGTCAACATCTCCCCAGAGTGTACCGCACCAACTTCTTGGTTCCAGCAAACACAGTCAATTATAAATCATCACCTCAAAGTTGTCAATGTTCACATTGCAACGTAAGGCACTGGATAGCTGACAAAAGAGAATTAACGTTAAAAATTCACGAATATGTGACAACATCTCAAGCGAATGAGGATTAAAAGGATCATTTGTATTCAAGGTGTATATTTGTACTTGTCAGAGTTTTCAAGGTGCCCTTTCTTCCAAATGACTTACATAAATGATTTAATTTACTTTGCTTAAGTTGTTGTACGGTGCATTGAAGACCAAACATTCACGTGCACTGATACATACAAACTGACACCGACCACAGACATACACACTCAGTCAGCCACCGTCGCACACATGAATGCACGCAAACACTGCGCACTGATAATGCACTTAAACAACCAGAGAGAGCCATACACTCCTTCATTCATTCAATGTCCCACCAAAAGACACACTCAGACGTACACAAAATTGAAACACTCAATAAAAGGCATGTATATAAACACACAGAAACAGACAGAGAAGAACAGACAGTTGCTCTACTAACATTATTTGCATTAACTTAAACACAATCAGGTGCGTTTCGGTTTGCTTGAAGCAGCAGATGGAATGAAAAGAATTGAAAAGGAAATGAAATCTAATGCATACCGACTGAAGGAGCAATGGGATTGCTTCTCATATGAATCAGCCCGTCACTGCGCGGCTAACTTCTTTGGCCTGAAAATTATCTGCAATTTAATTGCAATTTCCCAATCTCTTTAAGGCCAAAGCTCTCTGAGACGTCTACACTCTTACGTTTCTTGCATTTTGAGAGTCTCCCACATTGTTGGCCACTTTTGTTTCCGATCTGCTAAGCATCGTATTTGCCTGCATGCAGGTGGCCAAGCTGGTCTTTATTTTATCAAATGCTGAGGTTCTTTAGGTTTCATCACCTTTTCCTGTGCCTCTGGATAATTTGTGTATTTTTACCAAGCTTTTTTGTATGATGTACTTTGCTAATCAGTAATAGTGTCACAGGTGCAGAAAGGGAGATCGTCGAGGAGGGATCTCTGCATAGTATGCATGGGTGCAAATCAGAAATAGGAAACACCCAATCACTTTATTGGGAGATTTTTGAAGCCCCAACCCCCCTCCCACCAATACCAGCGGAGACACGGAGGAGCAGATTGGATTGTAGATATTTGGAAAGTGCAGACATAACAGGGTTGTTGTCACAGGTGGCGCTAACTTCTCTAATATTGTTTGGAACCTCTTTCGTTCAGATAGTTTGAATTGAGCACTTTTTGTCACGTGTGCCCATGAAGGGTTTCTCGTGCAATATGTACATAGACCGAGGAGATGGCAGGCCATATTGGATTTGGTGCTTGGCAACAAACCATACAAGTTATGAGTTATCTCTGTGGTCGAACATTGTGATAATAGTGGTCACAAATCTATAATCGTTTCTATACTCCTGGAGAATGGTAGGAACAGACGTTATGGAAAGTATTTAGTTGGAGGAGGGGGAAATTTGGCATGAACTGGGGTGCCGAATTGGGGTTAAATGGATTTATCCGACCGAGGCAATGAAGTGATGTTAGTTGAAATAACATTGGCTGACAAGGAATGTGAAACATCTAGTAAAAAGGAAGAAGCAAGCTTACTTAACGTCAAGGATCAGGTAGGACTTCATAGGATGAAAATAAAGCCAGGAAGGAACTGGAGAGTGGAATGATGATATGTATCAGATGCAATGAGGAAAAGCTTTATCGGATAGAATTAAGCAAATCCTAAGTCTTTCTAACTTATATGAGGAACAATAGGACGACTAAACTGACGGTAGTGTCGATCAGGGATACTGAAGGGTGCTTTGCACCTGGAGTTAGACGAAGTAGGGGAGGTCCATAATAAATACTTTACTTCAACATTCCCTCCTGGGAGGGACTTAACATTTCTGAAGACTGCGTGAAACAGACCGATATGGTAAAATACTTTGAAGTTCGGAAGGAGGATGGACTGAAAATTTTGAAATAAGTGAGGATTGCTAAATTGTCTGGGCCAGATGGGATATATCATGGGTTAACCATCTAAAGCCTGGGAAGAGATTTCTGCTGCTTTGGTGATGATCTCTGCCGCCGGCTCTGTCCATTGGAGTAGTGCCAAATGATTGGTGGGTGGAAAAAGTTATTCACTTGTTCAAAGTAGTGAGTAGGGATAATTCTGGGAATAACAGAACAGGTAGACTAAGTCAGCGGTGGGCGACGAACTGGAGAGTATTCTTAGAGATAGGACTTATAATTACTTGGAAAAGTATATTTGATTGGAGATTGTAAGAACCGTGTTGTGCGGGTCAGGTCTCGCCTCTCAAAATTTATTGAATTATTTGAAGATGTGACAAAATATTTTGATTAAGATAGAGCAGTGGATGTGTTGTACATGGATTTTAGCAAAGCGTTTTATGAGTTTCCCCATGGTAGCCTCAGTCCGAAACTTGGAATGGATTGAATGCAGGAATACCTTTTAATCTGGGTACAGAATTAGCTGGCCCACAAAAGACAGAGCGTGGGCTTCTATGGAAAGTATTCAGCGTGGAGCTCGTTGACAAGTGGTGTTCCCCTGGGATTGTTTCTGCTGTATGTGAATTTTATAAATTACTTGGATGATGGAGTGAAAAGGCGCATGTCGGAGACATTCAGTTCATTGACTTAAAGACCACAAATGAGGATCGAGGTGAAATTGACAAGCGGGTTATTCACACAAAATGATATCATTGAAGAGAAATCGACAAGGTGAACACAGAACTGATTCTCTGCACGGATGGCCAGAATTCTATTCCCAGAACTGAAGGCGCAGACATGCCTTATAGGGGTAAAACGCAATGGTAATAATTGTAAAGAATTACAGTACAATGGTGCAACTTGTAAAGTGGTCAAGTCATCAATAATCCGAATGGAAGTGAATTAAGCGCCCGGCAGTTCAATTCATTTGTAATCAACACTGGAGATTCCAGCCTTCTCCGTGAGTTGGTGAGAATGTCTTCTCGAGGATTCTTCATTGTACTTCCCATCCGTGCGAATATGTGTAAATGTCACTTTTCATTGGATTCAGGTGTATCCATTACGGTTATAAAGTATGCAAAGTCTTCCAGCATTCCTCACTGATAAGCACACATACAGACATACCGAGAGACGTATAAATCGCGATAAACACACAAACGCAGACACACACATGCTAATTTATAGAGAGAGACATAGACGGAGAAATAACGAGGCTCACAGAGATGCACACAGGTCCTCTGAGTTGGTAAATACCTAGCAGAGTCGGTAAGTATGAGGTTAACGAATTTGTGTGCAAAATTAGGAAGACTGATTATGATTGCAGTGGCTGCAAAGTTGGAGATTAGATTGTTCAGTGAGAGTGTGAGGTGTGTCCAATCAGTTTGGGGTCACTGTGGGGCCTGTGTGTTAAGAGTAGAGTCTGTGAGTTCACTGTGGAGGTAGGGTGTTCAATGTGCGTTCAGTGTGTTCATTGTAGGATCAGTGTGCATTAAATGCAGGGTCCGAATATTCAGGATGGGGTCTGTGTGTTGAGAGAGTGGCCTATATGTTTTGTGTGAGTTCTATGTGTTCAGATATGGGCTCTATGCTTTCATTGTGAGGCCCCTGTGGGGCCTGTGTGTTCACAGTGGATTCTGGATTAGTGGTGCTGATAAAACACAGCAGTTCAGGCAGCATCCGTGGAGCAGTAAAATCGACGTTTCAGGCAAAAGCCCTTTATCAGAAATGCAGGCAGAGTGCCTGAACGGTGGCGAGATAAATGAGAGGAGGGTGGGGGTGGGGAGAATGTAGCACAGAGTACAATAGATGAGTGGGGGTGGTGATGAAGGTGATAGATCTGGGAGGACGGTGAGGGAAGGGAGCAAAGAGTACAATGGGTGTTGGGGTTGGGATGAAGGTGATAAGTCAGAGAGGAGGGTGGAGTGGACAGATGGAAAAGAAGATTGGAAGGTAGGACAAGTCATGGGGACAGTGCTGAGCTAGAAGTTTGGAACTGAGTTGAGGTGGGGAAGGGGAAATGAGGAAACTGTTGAAGTCCACATAGATGCCCTGGTGTTGAAGTGTTCCAAGGAGGAAGACGAGTCGTTCTTCTTCCAGGCGTTGGTAGTGAGGGAGCGGCGGTGAAGGAGGCCCAGGACCTCCATGTCCTTGGCAGAGTGGGAGGGGTAATTGAAATGTTGGGCCATAGGGCGGTGTGGTTGATTAGTTCGGGTGTGCCAGAGATGTTCCCTAAAGCACTCTGCTAGAAGGCGTCCAGTCTCGCCAATGTAGAGTAGAGCGCATCGGGAGCAATGGATGAAATAAATGATATTGGTGGATGTGCAGGTAAAACTTTGATGGTTGTGGAAGGCTCAATTAATGCCTTGGATGGAGGTGAGGGAGGAGTGGCCGCAGGTTTTGCAATTCCTGCGGTGGCAGGGGAAGGTGCGATACGGGAGGGTTGGTTGCAGGGAGGCGTGGACCTGACCAGGTAGTCACGGACGGAACGTTCTTTGCGGAAGGCGGAAAGGGGTGGGGAGGGAAATATATCCGTGTTGGTAGGGTCTGTTTGGAGATGGTGGAGATGTCGGGGAACTGTAATATGGACCAGACTTGACCCCTTCAAAACATTTTAAGAAGTGAACCTTAATCCGAACATTTTTTACTTTAAAGGCAAATGTGAGCGTCTTGTCGTAGATGCAATGTGACTGGTCCATTTAACTCGACGTTAAACAATCGGCTTTTTTCCAATGGTACAGTTATACCAGCATTTAAGAATACAATAATTATTGGAAAACTTGACAGACTAACAGATAGAGTTCTAATTAATTGTTCCAATAGAGTAACATCCGCGAACATATGCCTTAGATTAAAGAAAATGCAGAAAAATAGATTTGTTTAAAAGGAGCCCAGCAACTGATACAAAGCCCATATTTTAGCTGTAACTCCATCTCAGTACATGTGATACCATAAATAAATCTAATCTAAATCTATGCTGAGTGCCATTGATCATATTATGTAATTCTAAATGTTTTGGGATTATTTCCTTTTTGAAAGACTATAATGTGTCCCAATGTATATCTTGCTCTGTCCAAATCCAATGTGAACAACATGCCTGTGTTTGCTATGATCTGCTTGTACTGCTCTCAGAAAACAAAACGGCATGAGTGATATGCGGATTAGAAAGGACAGAAGTGGGATGTTGTCCATGGAGTCTGAATAGGCAAAAGAGGTGTCAAATGAATATTTTCGTCCGTATTCAAACGGGAAAAAAGGCAATGCTGTTGAGGAGATTCTGGCTAATGGATTAAACTGATTGAGGTTCAGAAGTAGGAGATGTAAGCCAGTCTGGAAATTGTGAAAATAAGTATTCGACATGGGCAGGATGGGATTTAACCTAAGCTAGGAAAGAAAACGTAAATGCTTTGGCTTGCAGCTTTATGTTGTCAATATTTACAGGAATGAAGGATAGCAAATGTCGTCCACTTGTTCAAGAAAGTGACCAGAGAGAACCGTGGTATATTAGACTAGTGAACCTTACTTCACTTCTGGGTTAAAGTATGGAAAGGATCATATGACAAGAGTTATAATCATCTGGACAAAAATAAGTTCATTTGGGATACTCAACCCTATTTGATCAAGCATAACCCTTCCTGAAGAAGGGCTTATGCCCGAAACGTCTATTCTCCTGCTCCTTTGATGTTGCCTGACCTGCTGCGCTTTTCCAGCAACACATCATTTGTAAGCTCTGAACTCCAGCACCTGCAGTCCTCACCTTCTCCAAGCATAGGTCGTCCCTCACAGACCTTACTAAGTTCTTTGCGAAGGTGACCAAAAAAGAGTTGAGCGTAATGTGTTTGATGTGTTATATAAGGATTTTAGCAAAGAGTTTGAAAACAGTCCCCCGGTACACTTTCGCGGAAAATGTGGAGGCATAGGATTGAGGGTGACTTAGCAGTTTGGATCAGGAATTTGCTAACTATAAGAAGATTGTTGGGAAATGTTCATCATGGAGTTCAGTTACTTGTGGTGTGCCGCATGAAGCTGTTTAGGGGCTACTGCTCTTCGTCATTCCCATAATTGACCTGGATGTGGGCGTAGGAGAAAGTGAGTACTACAGATGCTGGAGCTCAGAGTCGAAAGCTGTGATGCCGATTCCACAGGTTAGGCAACACCCGATGAGAAAAAGAATCGACATTTCGAACATAAGCTCTTCATTAGTAATGAGGGGTAGCCTAAGGGATGAGACATAAATGGGTGTGGAGAAGGGCTGAGGGACGATCGCCTGGAATGCGATAGGTGCAAGAACTTGCGGGGTGAAGGTGATATGTCGACCAAGAGAATGATGTCTAGATTAGACAGCATACGAGGTGCAGGAAAGGCAACGTTTCAGGCCGGAACCCTTCATCAGGAATGGAGGATTGGGTGGGTGGGTGGGAAGGAAGATGGACAAGAAGGACAATTCAAGACAGCTGAACAACGTTGGAAGTTTGGATCTGGAATATGATTGGGGGAGGGAAAATTAAGAAACTGGTGAAGTCTAAATTAATCCCGTGTGGATGCAGCGTCTCAAGGCGGAAGAGGTGACGTTCTTCCTCCAGGCATCGGGTGGATAACGTTTTGTGGTGGAGGAAGTACAGGACTTCCATCTCCTTGGTGGAGTGGAGGGGGGGGGGTGTTAAAATGTTTGGCCACAGTGTGGTCATTGGTGCATATGTCTAAGAGACATGTCTAATGGAGTAGTAATTTGCGGATGACACTAAAGTCCACGGAGATGTGGACAGTGCGGAAGGATGTTGCATTTTCCAGAGGGCCATAGATAACCTGCAGAGCTCAGCTGATAGGCGGCAAATGCAGTTAAATGTAGAAAATTGTGAGCTAATTAATTTTGGAAGGAGTAACAGGAATAAAGCCTACTAGGCGAATGATCGTGTTGATCTCGTTGTTTATGCGCAGAAACCCCTTCAAAGTTGATAGAGCTGTTTGAAAAGTGTACCCTGTGTTACGTTTTATTGTTAGAATTATTGATTTTCGAAGCGATTAGGTCAAATTGTAGCTGTACATTACTCTGGAGCGGCCGCCCTTGCAAATTGCATACAGTTCTGTTCGCCATGTTATACGAAGGATGGAGAAGCGTTCGAAAGGTTGCAGTGGAGATTTACCATATGTTGCATGATCTTATGAGGAAAACCTGAAGGACTTGAGGCTGCTTCCCTTACAGAGAAGAAGGTTAAGAGGTGACTTAATAGAGAGAAAAAAGATAATCAGAGGGTTAGATTGTTTGAACAGTGAGAGCCTTTCTCGTCGGATGGAGCTTGCTTGCAGGAGGGGACATAGCTTTAAGTTGAGGTATGATAGATACAGGAAACATGCCAGTGTAGGTTCTTTTCTAAGAGAGTACTAAGCGCGTGGAATGCCTTGCCTGAAACAGTAGGAGAATATCCAACGTTAAGGGCGTCTAAATGTTCATTAGATAAACATGTGGATGATAACAGAACAATGTCCGTTAGCTGGGCTTCGGACTGGTTTCACAGGTCGGCGCAACATCAAGTGCTGAAGGGCCTGTCCTGCGCTATAATGTTCTGTGTTTTGGGTTCTCTAACCATCTGCACTGGAGAAATCATGGTCTGAATTATCTGTGTATGTGACTCCAGATCCGTACTACTCTCGTTGCCATGGAACTATTGTATCTGCACATGTGCCCCCCAGGCCAACGGTAATGTGCTCATCATTGTCCTGCATCATCACTGTATTGGATTTCGAGACACACAGAATTATGATTCTACTGACCTGCTTCATCTCTACATGTAATCCCAGCCCCACAGCAACATGATTCCCAATAATCTGCCCCAGTTCTAAAAAATGACTCTTGACTCACAGCGCTGTGGTTACGATTGACCCACTCAGTCGAGACATGTGACTTCATGCTCAGAGCACCATGGTTCGTAGTGACCCCTCCAATGTTGCAGTGACTCCAAAGCAACAACACTCTGTGTACCACGAGCCTGCTCTGTTGCTACATGTAAGTCCAGACGCTCAACACTGTTCTTGTTCTTGACCTGTGCTGGCCCTACATGTCCTACCAGACCCACGTCATGATGGTTGCGAGTAAGCTGCAATTGGAATGTCACTCTTTGCTTCAAATTGGACAGATATCTGCCTTAAACAGCTTCTCAGGCAGATGTTCCATATTTCTGCTATCCTCTGAATGAAACAAAAATATCTAATTTCACTTCTCAACCAATTATTCATCAGCCAAAACTATTACCCTCTGGTCTTAGACACGCCTGCAGTGTGGAAAGTTTCTCACAACCATTTCTGTTTATAACTCCCAAGACATTGTTTGCATCAATCCGAATTCCCCTCAGCAACCTCTGCCCCGAGGAGAATAAACACAGTCTGTCAATTCACTGATCATAACTGCGATTTTAATCCCAGGCAACATCATAGTCAATCTCCTTTATACCCTCTCCTATACACAGCTCTCGTTCCGATAATGTGGTGACAAGCACTGCACATATTATTCCATGTGTGGATGAACCAATGTCTTACAGGATTGTAATAAGAATTTTTTGCTCCTATACTCCAATTGTTAATGATGACTAGCATTGAGTATGAATTCTTCACCATCCTTTTTAACTGTGCTGACATCTTCAAGGATTTATTAACTTGTACACTAAGACCCCTTTGTTCTTCAGTACCCCCTGTGGACCGAACAATCATTAGGCATGTGTTTCCCGTTTCAGACATTGCAAAATGCTTATGACACTTATCATAATTAAATTACACCTGCCTAATTAAGCAGCTGATCATTATCAGACTGTAGCCTGAGACCATCCTCCTCACTATTACCAACACCATCAAATTTCGAGTCATCTGAAAACTTCCCAAATATCCATTTTACGTTCTTAGCCAACTTTTATATGGAAAGTCCATAATCAGGAAATACAGTTTTGTTATTTAAAACTAATATAAACAAACACTTCTTTCTTCTTGGAGTGTTTTAAACCTTTTGAATTTCCATTTTGAAAAGGCAACTGTGCAAGCTCTTTAAGTATTTTTATGGCATATTCACAGAGATTTGTGATAATCAACGGGACGAAAACTTATCAAGATAATGTAGTAATGCAGAGTTAAGAAGACACCATGATCTAATTGAATAAAAACTGGAAGAAATATGCATAATATAGATTAGATGAAAAAAATTCTGGAAAAGATCAACAGGTCTGGCAGTTTCCAGGGAGAGAAATCATAATTAATGTTTTGGGTCGAGTGACCCTTCCTGAGGAGTCAGGTTCATTTATCCAGTTCTGAGGAAGTATCAGACGACTAGAAAGGCTATCACTGACTTCTCTGCACAGATGCTGCCGAACCTGCAGAGCTTTTCCAGTAATTGCTGTTGTACATTGTGTTATTGATTTGCGGGCTTGCAGAAATGAAAGGCTGAGTGGTCTACAGTTTCTCTTATATTATGTGTATGAACGACTCCACGGAGAACGTTTGGCTGCCTCTCCAACCGATACCTGCTGAACAAATACGAACATTCTTTCTGTGTGTTCTGCCCCTAAATGGTTCACTCGTCTCCTAATGCACTTCAACGTTGGTGTTAAATCTCCTCCCTGTTTGCACAATGTGGATAGAATTCACACAAATTTTGTTTTTTCTTGGTGTTCGGTCAGCATGCAGGATAAATTTTGTCTCCTGTTCCGAACAAGTGTGGCTCCCAATTTCCATCCCTGCCTTTGAGCTCAGAACGCGAGAAAACGGTGAGGCTCAGTGTGATGCAACAGGGTGATGCCTAATTTCTGTCTGAGTGAAACATCACGCCTCCTATCCCTTCCCCAAAGAAAGATGCAGAATAATTCAGCGACTTTGCCTGCAGGCTATGGTGATCAATCATCGAGTCAAAGAATGTAGGTGAGGCACTTCAGCCCAATTGAGTCAGCATCGTGACATGTGAAACAAAAGCTACACTTGTCACACATTCCAAAACATAACGCTTCGCCTTCAATGTTCGGGCATTTCATGCGGTTTATGCAAGATCTTTTCAAAAATTGCGAGGTTTCCCAGCTGAACTACACTCCCGGCCAAATAATTCCAGATCCCACAATACTCTCGTTGAAGCGTTTTCCCCTCAACTCCACTCCACACCTTTTTGCCTTTCAATTTCAAATTATGCCACCTGGTTATTGACCGTTCGACTGAGGGGAGCTGCGTTTTACTGCTCACTCTTGTCCGTGGCACTATGACTCTTGCACACATCAAAAAGTTTTCCTCGCTATCTTCTCTGCAACAACCCGTGCAGCGCTTGCTTCCCTTTGTCGCTAAACCGTTCCATAGAATTTCAAACCGTACAGCACAGGAACGGCTCCTTCTGCCCACCATTTTACCATTTTAAACTAATTCTATATGCCTGCATGTGCTTTGTATCTCTCTATACTCTGTCCATGCATGTATCAATCTAAAAGCATTTTAAGCTTTCCTATGGTATCCACTTCTGTCACCTCCCCTGGCAGTGTGGTCCAATGAGCTACAGCTCTCACTGAAAAAAACAAATTTACTTACATATTTGCATAAAGCGTATTCCCCTCACCTTAAATACACCGGTATTTGACATATCCGCTCTGGGCGAAAGGATATCCAACCGGCAACCTATCCTCGCATCATTTTTTTTGTGCTTCTGACACGTCGCCCCTCCTACTCCCATACTCGATCGGAAACGATCCAAGTTTTTGCAGTCACCCCTTGCAGCTAAACCTCTTCTATCCTGCCACACCTCTTTTGGAGCCTCCCCAAACCATCCATATCGTTGCTGTGCTGTGGTTATCCGGACTGAACATAGTCTTCCGATGGCTGTGTAACCAAAACCCTGCAGCTAAGCTACGACAGTGACAACGCCATCATGGTGTCTTGCCTGTTTTTTGTGACTGCTGCCCTCCTCGCAGTTACTGTGTTAAATGAATGACCTGAATGAGAAATGAGACATGGACAATTAATTTTTGCTGGTGTCATTCAGTTTTATTCACGTGTCTGAGAAAGCAATGCACCAGGGCTCGCTGGATTAACATCATGAAATGAAGCCTGAATTGAAGAGATGACGGATATCTCCGATCGGAAACTCAACTACTTTCCAACGTTGTTATGTTACCTTTTCTTCATCGCTGGCAAGAAAGGCATGCAGCAAACTTGGAATTGTGGGCATGTTCCTGCATTCCTTACTGAAACATCAGGGGCACAAAGCAAGAAGGATGCAGATTTTGTGTCCCGTTTCTAAATAGAATTTATTGGGGTCGCAACAGTGCACAATGCTTGAAATACTTTCTCCTAATTGTTTGTGAAGACCAGACCCGTGTGCACTTCTGTGGCTCTGGCCTGATATTGATATAGCCGATTAATAACTGGTCAGTTTGTTCACACTGTGCAGCCATTTGGGAAGAGAGACTGCAACGTTCCTGAGCAGTTTGCCCCAAGAAGTGAGACGCGATTGGAAACATTAGCTGGCATAAAAGTGAACAGATCCCCTGGTCTGTAACTCAGTGGTTTCATTATTCAGATAGCTGTTGGGATTTGCAACCCGCTGCCAGGGAGAGAGGTAAAGGTAGGATTCAAAAGAGACTTCGATATTCATTTGAAGGGGATGAATTGAGAGGAACGTGGCAGATACAATGGATTGAATGGTCGCGCTGTGAACTGGAAAATTCAACGATTCTTATATGATGGATAACTGACCAAGCCTTGTTCAAAGGGGGGTGGTTTCAGACCAATCTCAAAGGAAGAGATAGATGGCGTTAATTTTAAACAGTTTCTGCTGCAACAGATATCTTGACGCATGGCCAATATAGTCAGATTTATTAAGACAGCATATATCAAAGAAGACCGGCCTTAGAGGGATGCAGATATCATGAAATTTTCAAACTGCAACCATTGCATATATCAGACCAAACGATGGAGGAGCCAACGTAGGCTGTTCAGCCCATCGACTCTGTTCTGCCATTCACTGAAATTGTGAATGATCTCATCATCCTCAAATCCAATTTTCCTCAGACTTCATCGATTCCATTGCGACTTGAAAAAACATCTGTCTATCCGACCTTTGAACATACTGAATTTGTGAAGCTCGACAGCCCTCTTGCGTAAAGAAGTCCCTGGAGTTTCAACAATCCGATTGAAGAAACTCGGCCTCAACACTGTCTTTAATCGTAGACACTTTGTTCTGAGATGAGGCCCTCTGATCCTAAACACTGCGACAAGGGCAATCGACCTCACATCAGTTTAACGGTAAAGTCCTTAAAGAGTCGTTCATTCTTCAATAAATTCATTTCGTATTCTTCGAAACCGTAATGTGTTCTCATCCAATCTACTGAACCCCTCCTGCGAAGAGAGTACCTCCATAACAGGCATCAGCCCAATGAACTGTCTGCGGTCTGCCTTTCTTCAGATAAAGTGCTCGAGAACTGTTCACAATATTCCAATGTGCTGACTAGTGTTTTGTTTTTAATTTAGTGAAACATTCTAATTTTTTTTAAAAGCCAATGCATTTGAAATTAAAGTCCGGCAAACCCATGCACTTAATAAAACAAATCTGGTGAAGTTTTTGCAAATCCATCTGCTACAGAGATGTTATAACACACCTTTGGAGCAGGTAGAATTTGAACCCTACATTGCACCACGACATCCCATGATCATTACGTTGTCGCATATCAATCGCACGTCTGAGAAGCCAGGAAATATCTCCTTGGCGATCAATACTTGCAATAAGAAAGAATGCAAGCGTACAAAGTTTTGGACAGACTGGGAATTACGATTGTTATCTTTCTGTGTGCATTTCTTTTCTTTTCCAAGATTACACAAAAAGGAAGGAATGAATGTTGATGTGAATGAACACATATGATTTACCCGAACGGCAGCAAAGAGTATAGTAGCTATCGTTGAAAGCAGTGCTTCCCTCGTTTGCCCACGAGAAGATGTGCAAATCGCTGCAAGTCAGATTAACTGGAGTACTTGCAATTATTGTTGACTTTCACAAACACCAGGTTTCCCCGCAGTAAAAGCAGTGTCGCCAACATCATCACTGTAGTTGTGAGAGGAAGGATGACAAGACTGAAGCACAGATTCTCATTTTATGGGTTCAAAGACTGCGCTAGTGGCTTTCATCACTGACAGAATGATGACTGTCACCTGTTTGAATTCATTTAAAAATTAGAGCACTAACTGATACATGGAGTGAATGGAATGGAAGCTTACCACTGACTCCTTCAAGTTTACAGTATGTACTGAACAAAGTTATTGGCCTGAGTAATTAATGAGCGGAAGAAGACCAAAATAAATTACCCATAGGAATTCAGGAATACAATAAGGCCATTTAGATTCTCGAATCTGCTCAGCCGCTCGTATAACCATATGTTATCGGTGTGTTAACACCATATTCCTGCCTTTAATCCATATCCCTTGACACTAATGCTCAATAAAACTGTATATCTCAGATTTAAACGGAACAACTGACTTATTATTCACCCCCATTTGAGTACGAGAATTCCTGAGGGCCACTACTCTTGGTGTGCAGAAGTGCTTTCTATTATCTCTCCCGAATGACTTCAACCTCATTCTTACAAAATGATGTGGACATATCTTACTGGACCCAACAAATATTGCCTATTATTATTATTTGCCCTCACCAGAAGGTAGTGGAGAGCTGCCTTCTTCATCTGTTGCAGTCTCTGTGCTGTTGGTTGACCGACAATACCCTTAGGGAGGGAATTCTTGGATTCGTCCAAGCATATCTTATACTTTTAATTCAACTGTGGAAATAATTACATCTTACGTCTGTAGTCAGCAAAGATTTGGAAAGAATTCTGAAGGACAGCATTTATGACTATTTGGCATAGCATATTGTGATTAAAAACAGTCAGCATGGCTTTGTGAGGGTCAGGTCATGCCTCACAAATATTTTTGAGTTCTTTGAGGAGGTGACGAGACAGGCTGACGAAGGTCGAGCAGTGGATGTGGTGTATCTGGACTTCAGCAAGGCATTTGATAGGGTTGCCCGTGATGGGCTCATTCATAAAGTCAGGACGTATGGGATACAGGGAGATGTGGATATCTGGATTCAGAATTGGCAGGCTGTCAGAAGGCAGAGAGTCGTTTTAGCTGGAAGGTATTCTGCCTGGAGGTCAGTGTTGTTTGGCATCCCGCAGGGCTCTTTTCATGGGCCTCTGCTCTTTGTAGCTTTTATAAATGACTTGGATGAGGAGGTTGAGGGGAGGGTTAATGAATTTGCAGATGACACAAAGGTTGGAGGTCCCGTTGATAGTATGGAGGGAGATTGCAGGCTGCGGTAGACAGAATGCAGAGCTGGGCTGTGAAATGGAAGATGGAGTTCAACCTGGATAAATGCAACGTGATGCATTTTGGAAGGTCGAACTCGAATGCTGAATATAGGTGTAAAGACAGGATTCTTGGCTGTGTGGAGGAACAGAGGGATCTGGGTATGCAAGTACAAAGATCCCTCAAAGTAACCACCCAAGTTGATAGGGTTGTTATGAATGCATATGGTGTTTTGACTTTCATTAACAGGGATATCGAGTTTAAGAATCGCAAGGTTTTGCTGTAACACTACAAGTCCCTGGTGAGACCACACTTGGAATATTGGGTCCAGTTCTGGTCGACCTACTTTATAAAACGATACAGAGGCTGTGGAGAGGGTGCAAATAAGGTTTAGCATGATGCTGCCTGGACTGGAGGACTTGCCTTATAAAGAAAGGTTGACTAAGCTCAGACTTTTTTGCTTGGAGAGAAGGAGGAAGAGAAGATACCTGATAGGGGCGTACAAAATAATGAGTGGAATAGATAGAGTCAAGAGCTAGAGACTTTTACCCAGGGCAGGATTGACTGGTATGAGGAGTCATAGTTTGAAGATATTAGGAGGAAGGTGTAAAGGAGATGTCAGAGGAAGATTCTTCACGCAGACAGTTGTGAATGCATGGAATGCTTTGCCAGCTGTGGTTGTGTAAGCAGAATCATTAGGTACATTTAAGCGACTGCTGGACATGAACATGGATATCAGTGCGGTGAGAGGTCCGTAGGATAAGTTGCTATATTTTACATTAGGACTATACCTCGGCACAACATCGTGGGCCAAAGAGCCTGTTCTGTACTGTTCTTTTCGATGTTCTATTTTCTATGTTCTAGTTTACGTTTATCTCCCTTAATTACCCTGTTGACGCCCGGAAGAATTTGATTAGACCACTTCTTCAACTTCCGGATTCCAAATATGATAAACCGAATATGTCTTATCACTTGTCGAAAATTAAAACGTGATATTCAATTCTTGTACTTATGTCCTTGGAATGATCTCCTTCCAGATCATTGTTCTTCTTCCTGAAGTCTTTGGCAGAGTGAATTATTTTAGTTGGGGGTATTCCCAGAGATTTGGAGATCTGCTGCTATCCCTCGTATTCTGCAGTTGACTCTGTCAATGGATAATAGAAACAGATCTAGAATCTCAGAATCCCTACTGTGTGGAAGCAGGCGTTTCAGCCATTGTTTCCAAAGCGACTGTCTGGAGACCATCCCAGCCAAACCCACCACCATACTTTGATCCAGTCACCTCCCATTTACTACGGCCAATCCACATAACCTGAATCAGAATAATATTGGAGTGTGTGAAGAAGGCGAATTCCCCAAAGGCAACGCACGCCAATGCAGGGAGAATGTTCAAAAGGCCAGTCACTCATGGGTGGAATCGAAACAAGTTTGTTGACACTGTGAGGCAGCAGGGTTAGCCACTGAGCAACCGTGCCACTCAATAACCTTGCACAGTTTATTGCACAAATATTTGGGAGAATAACAAAAACTCCACATTAGCAGAACAATGTAAGAAGTAGGAAGTATTGAATATAATTTGGAAATGTACAGCTTGATGAATGTTTGTGAGGGGCAGATGATGCTTCAAAAAACTTATGGAATTATTTGAGAAAGTGACAAAATACATTGAATAGGGGATCGCAGTTGATGTCGAGATGAATTTTAGCATGGAGATTGCTAATTCAGAAAGTAATGACACGTGGTCTACAGGGACATCTGGCTACTTGGATACAGTTTTGGCTGTCCCACAGAAGAAATAGAGTGGTAGTAGATGGAAGGATAAAATATCGGCACAATATCGAGGTTCGAGGGCCTTTACTGTGCTTTACTGTTCTGTCCTATGCTATCGTTAAATAAAAATGATGCAGCCTTGATAGCTGAAAAGTATCCTTTCTTGTCTGTTTCTGAAAATACAGGCGCAAAGGTTGTGTTGCCTACTTCTGTCATTTCTCTCTGTCTCTCTCTCTCTCCCTCTCTCTCTCCCGCTCGCTCTCTCTCTCTCTCGCTCTCTCTCGTTTTCTGTCTCCCTGTCATTTCATGAGGTAATATCAATCAGACTGGATGAAGCACATGCTTACATTCTGCCGCCCATGCTTAATGGGCTGTCAACGTGATACACACAAGATGCAACCAATAACTTTTCCTGACGAGTCATTATTACTGACAGAGGACTTCTTGATCTTATAAGCTTGCGAACTGGCTTCGGCCCGGAGATGTGAGGCAGTCAGTGGAGAATGTCGAAGGCACCACTCTTGGCACACAGTGTACTGATGTTTGTACGGTCCGTTCCTTCTGACGCATTTTATAAAGAAGTAATTGTTTCTGCAACCGTAGAAGGCATCAATAGGTCTGTCGTTTGAATATGCTAGACAGTTGTGATCGCCTTACTTTAGTTGTTTAGGAGGCAATTCAGAGGAGGTTCAGTCAATTGAGACAAGTAGTGAAGATTTTGCTAATGAAGAAGATTGAAACAGTTAAAACCTCTCAACTGTTAGAAGAATGGGTAGAGATGAAATCAGAATCTGTAAAATGATATTTACGATTGATAAAATTGACGTGGAACGGATGATTCTTCAGATCCACTTATGAGCAATGTTAAAGCAGTTAGAGCCTCTAATCCGCCAATAGTCAGAAGAATTTGTGGAGATGTAATCGTAGTTTGCAAAATGTTAAGTACTCTTGATAAAGTCGACATAGAACCGATTGTTCTGCAGATCGGGCAATGCAGAAGGACAGGCACAAGTTTTAGAATAAAGCGTACAGATTGAAAGCAGAGATGAGAAAAAATACTTTTCACAAAGTGTCGTTAACCTGTGGAACTCAGTGACGCAGAGTGCAGTGGATGTCGCGACATTAAGTAAATATAAAGAGGATATGAACAGATTTTGAACTGACAACGGGTTGAAGGGAGACTACTGGAATGTGGCGTTGGGCTTGAGGTAAGTTCAGCAATGATTGCATGAAATTAGCGCATACTTGAGTGTTTGACTACGTTTCTCCTTTTCCTGGTTCTTGTCCTCGCACACAATATAGTTAACGCCGGGGTCGATTTTTATAATGAGACACTGACATAATCCCTGCACACTTCCCTCCAGCAGCACGACTGTGTAGCGTCCACAAGGCAGACATGATTCAAAATTTTCTCTGCATACTCTATCGAATTGGATCGCCCATGCCAAGTAGTACTCACAGATTTGATCATATTTCTCTGTGTGTATGTTCGAGCAATGCCCGAATTTTAAAAGCATTTGTTTTCGAATTATTTGAAGGCAGTCTACCATCCCCCTCCCTTTCAGCACTACCAGACGTCCAAATGTCCCATGCCTGTTTCCCACCAATTGCAGCTGGTTAAGACTCACCGAGTTAGGTAAAACGTTAGCTGCGGAACAATGATGGTGGGAAGTTGTAGCAGGGCATTTGGAAGATTACAAAGACAATTGGGGTAAAAATAACATGGTTTGCTGAAACATCATATTTTTACGAAGCTATTTGAGTTAATTGACAACACGAGGTGTAGACAAAGGGCAACCCTTGGACGTGGTTTACTTAAATTTTAAGAAGGCTTCATATAAGGTGCTCCACCGCGGAAATAGAATGTGCAATGTGCAAGGGTGGCACAGACAGAAGAATGACGATTCTGGTAGGAAGTAGACAGGAGTTAATTTGGGACGGGTTCAGCTTTGCAATTCGTGCGGCAGAAGGTTACAGGCTGGAACATTAAATGTTTGCTGTATTTACAAATCGTTCAAACACAGAGATGTGAATTACATTTTCCAATTTTGTGGAGCGCAGAAAGATAGCCCGACAGAAAAATCCCTCAATAATCCAGCTCTTCACATGAGTTGAGAATTGGGTAAAATAAATTAAGGAAACGCACTTCGGGGGAAAAAAATCACGACAGGAGTGTAGTCGAGACTTCTGGGTCATGACGAGGCTCAAAGGAATAGAGGTGTCTTCGCGTCATTGTCCATATGTTAATGCTACAATTAAGAGCGACCATTTCCTTTATCATTCGCGGCATAGACTTTAAAAGCAGAAGGTTATATTGGACCTGCACAGAACTTTAATTTGGGCACAGTTGAAATATTGCTTGTACAATACAGGAAGGATGCACCTGCACTTCTGGAGAACGAGAAGAGAATCTGGCAAGTTCAATTAAGTCTTGAGTTTCCACACGAGCAATTTCTCCACATCGCCGCCTTAATTCTGCAACCCTTTATTCTCAAACTGTGGCCTCCCGTTCTAGATACCGACGACGTCAGGAAACATCAGCTCGATCTTAACTTTGTCTGTATTTTAGGCAGCTCACACAGACTCACAAAGTCACACAGTTTTGTGAATTTTGTTTTGTGAATTTAGAAATAAATGCAAAAGGAGGTATTCAATGCTTCAGTATGACAGGGTATAGGTGATACTGCATCTGGAGTGCAGAGAACAAAAATGAATTTCAAATATGCAGATGACTCGAACCTTGGGAGAAATGGAAACTATGGGGAGGATATTGCAAAGATGGAAAAAGACACTGAAAAATTGTTGGAGTTGGCAGTGAAGAGGATGACACATTTCCATAGAGGGAAATGTAAGGTGATGCACTTTGTTGGAAGAATACTGAATGGTAAAAATACAATTGGGAGTGGGTGGTGCAGGTGGTAGAACGTTAAAGAAGGCCAAGCGCAAATGAACATGTATGTATCTGCTCACAGATATTAGACCTTGGCTGGACCGAGGGAGCGAACAGCAAAGAAAGAATAAGTTAGGTGGGACTGTTCTTACTGGAGAGAAGACGGCTGAGAGGAGATCGGATGGATGTTTTCAAAATCATGACACAACACTGAACGGAGTACATAGGGAGAAGGCTTTACCATTTGCAAAAGTAACAAGAACGAGAGGGGCGTACAGTTAACGTGCTGGGCAAATGAAGCAATGCTGAAGAGAGGAAGTTTTGTATTCACCCTGCGACTACGAGGGGTCTGGAATGCATGGCCTGGAAGGATAGGCAAGGCTGAAGTTGGGAGATTGTTGGGATGGAAATGGAATGCAGGTTTTGAGGAAATTGTCCAGAAATGTATATCAGGTGACAGAATAGGACTGTAAACAGCGGGCCAAATAGCATCAGGGTGTGCCCTAAATAATCTGGGGGATTCCATGACATTGGAATTCGCCCTTCTAACTCAGGCTTACACTGGACCAGAACAGACGTATGTAAGTGTCTTTAATTCCTTGCAGGGTATAGAACCGACTGTGAAAAAGCTGGTGGGATGTGCTCGGTCAATGTGTGCAGAGCACTACAAGTGGAATCTGTCGTGAGGCTGTGCCCATTTGAACAACGCTGTTGTAAGAATCGGGACTTCATTTGATGATTGCGTTGACTGCGAAGGTTGTGAGGGGTTTGACTGCTACAATGCGTTGTTCCTTATGAGCTGTAAATTAAACCGGCTGAATTGTTAACCGCACATTTTCCATGTCCCATGTGTTGCCACATAGTCTTGCCTGGGAAAAGTCAGGATGTCTGGCATAGAGAGAGAGGGAAGCAGAGTCAACATTTCGAGTCTGGTTGGACTTTTTCTGCAGAGAGAAACGCAACTGTTCTTCCAGGAAGTATGGACAGAGAGAAGAAGAGTGAGCGAGAAAGAGAGAGGGAGAGAGAGAGAGGGAGAGACAGAGGCAGATAGAGACAGGGAAAACACAGAGGGAGAGACATTGTTCAAGATCAGGGAATGAAAAAATATTCGCGAGTGCAGAGGAATGAGGTTGGAAAGAAATCAGTCATAATCGGGGATTTGATTCAAAGTTACAGAATACTGAGAAACCTGGATAGAGTGGACATGGCGAAGATGTCTCCGTGAATAGGAAAGGCTGGGATCCGAGCGCACAGCTTGAAAGTAAAAGGACAACCCTCTTGAACTGATTTAAGACAGAATTTCTTCATCTATAGGATGGTGATTCTTGAAACTCCTTGTCCCAGAAGGCTGTTGAAGCCAGGCCATTAAGTGCATTATAGTCAGGAATATTTAGGCTCTTGGTTCGTAAGACGATCAAGGGTTATGTGGCGGGGGAGTGGAAGGTGGACGGCAGAAGCCTGCTGTTGAGAAAGCTATCGGCTTTGATCGAATGGTGGAGCAGATTCAGGGGCAAAATGGTTAAATGCTGCATCGATGTTTCACAATCTTGTGATTTTGTGGAATGGGATAGCAGGCTTGAATGTCCAAGTCGCCGATACTCGCCCTTATGCCTGTGTTGGCGGCTCGTCAATGCAGATGGAGCTCCACATTTTCAAATGTCAATGCTAATAAAAGGGCGTGAGTCGAGGTTGAACAGCAAGAGATTACCACACTGTCCGAGAGCTCACGCTGAGAAATGATCTCGCTGTCAGCGGGTTTAAACAGTGGGAGCGCATTTCGATCGGAGTGTCAGTGTAACATTGATGGAATGGAGAGTCAAGAGGAATTACAACTCGCTGTGAGCTGATATTACACTGAGCACAGCAATGTCAATTTGTCAGTAATGAAGGAGCAGCAAGCCCTCTCCCGTACGGGCTGCACTGATGTCTGCACTCACTACTACAAAGGGAGATCTGGTGGGGCAATAGACTGTTGCAGACTCAGTCCTGATACAATCCTGCACTAACACATAGTCAATCTAACGTGAGCGCTAAGTGGAGGCGAGTTGGTCTGGAACAAACATTGCAGGGTCAGAGGCAGGAAATTGGGGGAAGGATTACGCTGCAGAAAGATCTCCAGATATACCAAGATGACCACAAGATAGCGAGACTTTGATTCCTGTTGCTATTCTCTACCCTCACCTACCCACTGATAATTAAATTAACACCTTCATCCATTGAGGCTCTGTGGACAGAATCCTAACCGGTGTCTCTGATAGTTCCAAACAATTCTCCCCACACGTCTACCGGAAGACTGGGTCTAACCATCCGGAGGGGGTAGCAAACTGGCACCCCATTGCGAGGAGATTCCAGTCGTTTGGAGCAATTCCTGGGTCCCAAGAGTTCATTGGACCAAACGTAGCCAATGGCAGAGATCTACGCATTGAATGTATACCCCCCTCTGAGAAAAACTGGGAAGTGAGCAAGCAGTTTTACCACAGGAGAAAAGAACTCTACATCTCGCACAACGCCTCAGCTTTTGAATGCATGTCATTAACTCTATGTGTGTGTGTGTGTGTGTGTGTGTGTGTGTGTGTGTGTGTGTGTGCCGGTGAACATGTATAATAAAAGTCTGTCCAAACATTTGAAGATAAGTCAATCAGAAATCCATTTTAATGCACGATGAATTTAGAGACATATAGCTGTTTTTATTCATTCGTGACACATAGGCCTCTCTGGCTGTCCAGCATGTATTGCCCACCACTAGTTTCCACATGAACAAGGTGGCTGTGAGTGCTTCCTTGAACAGCTGCTGTCCATGTGCTGGCGGTAGACTCATAGTGCTGTTTGGGAGGCCGTCAGGAATGAGATCCAGTGACACAGAAAGAAAGGCCTGATTGGATTGGAGCACATTCACTCAGCTAGTCACCACATTGTGGCCTTGTTTCAAACATGGACAACATAACTGAATTTCAGAAATAAGGGAACTGACAGATTTTGATTTCAAGGTCGCATTCGACTGAGCATGAACAAACCTGGAATAAATAGTTAGCAAGGGGTAAATACACCAGTGGTTGGGATCATACCCTGAGGATAGGCCAAATGTCGAGGTTATAGGAGGTCAGTAATCTCAGTTCCAGAACATCTCGACATGTGTTCCTCAGGGTCGTGCCCAAGGCCAAATTATCTTCAGCGATTCAATCATAATTTCATGCGTGTGGATTTTGATGGCGAGTGTCCAATGTTCCTCATCATTTCCATCCACGTAGTTACGGAAACAGTCAATTCTAAAGTGCACAAGATCGAGACGATGTGTGGGCTAGGCTGACAAGTGACAGGGCGGAAGTGAGGACTGCTGATGCTGGAGAATATAGTCGAGAATGTGGTTCTTAAATAGCACAACAACATCCGAGGACGACGAAAATCGATGTTGCAAACAAAAGCCCTTCATCAGGAAGTGCCTTTGTCCGAAACATAGATTTTCCTGGTCCTCGGATGCTGCCTGTCCTGCTGTGTTTTTCCAGCACCACATCCACGTCATACAAATGCTAAGGAGAGATAATATAACAATTGCCCCTTCAAATTCAATGGTGTTACAATCAATGAGTCCCCACTATCAATATCCTGGGGTTTACATTTGACAAGGAACTCAACCGGACTTACCACATAAACACATTGGATACAGCAACTGGTCAGAGACTTGGAATTCTGCGGCAATTCTGTGACCAAAGACGCTACATAATCTAAAAGACACAGGGCATGGGTTTTGTGGATTACTGCCATCTTGTCTGGATCAGTGCAGCTGCAACAACACTTGAGAAGGCTCGCATCATCCAGGACAAAGCACACTGCATGAATGCCATTATATTCCCAACGATCCAATCGTTCCAACGCCCATGCTCAGAAGCAGCACAATTTACGTATTGACGAAAGTCTGGAAGGTTCCTTCAGATCGCACTGTCAAAATCCAAGACCATTTTGCACTCGAAGGAAAAGGTCAGCAGTTATATGGGAAAGCTTTAGCTGCAAGATTTCCTCCAAGTCACTCACATACTGACTTCGAACAAATAACAAAAGGAAGTGAAGAACTGGAAGAGGCTCTCAGACTCCAAATCTTTGCCAAACATTATGCCTTAATTAAACTAAAACTCAAGCATTCTTCCCTTGAACAGTCCGTATCTCTCTACCACGTAAGCATCCAGATGCATCTTAAATGTTGCCAACGTGATTGCTTCCATCACCTGATGTAGCAGTCCGTTTCAAACTCCGACCAAACTCGTTGTGAAATTCTTCCCTTGCACATTTCCATTGGTGAATACTGCTAAATGTCTTCATTAAGCATCTCTCTACTTTCCGTGGCTCAATGCATAATTTCAACTCCGGGTCCTTTATTGTTGCATGTGACAACAGTTTCGCTTGCTGCATTCTTTCTTCTCACATATACATGAAAAACCTTGGATTCTCATCGACGTGGCTTGTGAAAAGCATTTCGTGGCCCCCTTTAGGTTTCCCAATTCCACGTTTAACATCCTTTCTAGTTTTCTCTATTTTCCCAAGTGCTTCGTCAGTTTGTACCTGCCTGGATCTATTCTACACTTCTTTTTTTTCTATTGGCTAAGCTTACAGTTCCCCTTGATATCCACGTTTCCTGATTCTTGGCAGGACTGACCTTCATTTCTTTTAAAATGTCCTGAAGTTTAACCAAATTTTCTGTAAAACCCTCCCAATTTGCAGATGCAGATTTGCCCTCAAATAGTATGGCCTCGTTTCTGGGAGCATTGTCCGTGCACTGTCTCAAAGAAACCTCCTGATCAATCTAATAATCAGCTCTCCCTCAGATCGCCTGGATCGAAGTGAGACGCAATCAACAATAGAAAGGTTCACATCACCAATCACATCTAACCTGTTTTCTTCAAACATTTTCAGTATCTCACTATGCATCTGCTCCTCTGTCTCCTGCAGTTCCTTTGAGCCCGGTGACGTCTCTCTACCTATTCATACTCTAGGTCATGCCTATCTCAGTCTCACATTTGTCCCACTGACTGGCTCGCTGTTCCGATACTGATCCCATGCCACGCTGGGCTGAATCCTCCCGAAGATATATAGCAAATATATTTGGAAGTATATTGCTTTTCCGTCACTGTCACGGGGTCAAAGTCATGGAATTCCCTCCCTGATACCATTGTGGGTCAACCCGTAGGAGGTGGCCTTCAGCCATTCATGAAGGATGCTCATAACCGCGTTCTAAAGGTGGATTAGGTGTCAGCAATAAATGTTGTCTCGCCAGTAAATTACACGTTCCGAAAATGAACCTAAAAATGAAATTCCATGTCATGTTCAGGTTCAAATATCCAAGTTCATCGGGAAAGACAGAAGGCAAGGAGAGCGTTGGCCTATATTTCAAAGCTAATAGTGTGCCAAGTTAGTTTGTGCAAACTATACAAGGTACATTTCAGACCCCTGCTGAAATTTTGCCAACAGTTTTTTTTATCGTCATGGTAAGGAAAGATTTGCTTGTTGGTTGAGAAAGAATGTATTACTCATCCATAATTTCCATCCGTTTATTGCCTTGGCGCACATATATATTAACCTATGTCAGCTCTGGTCAATGATTCAGAACACGCCATCTTTGAAGCTAACATATCAATCACGGTCCGAATTCACGATTCAATCTTTTTTAGAAAAGGACTAGTGGTTAGGCCATTAATGAAATACTGCAAAAATTCTAGACGCCTTGCACGAGGATGGATGTTATGAAACTTGAAAAGGTTCAGGAATGACTGACAAGGATGTTGCCAGTGTTGTACCGTTTCAGGCAGAAGCTGGAGTGTTGGGTGCTGAGACATGGCCACACGGAGGTTTGTGATATCATGAGGAGTATGAATAGGTTAAACAGACACGATTTTTTTTTCGTCAGGGTGGTGGAATCCAATATGAGAGAGCATCGACTTAAAATGAAAGGGCTAATATTTCTAAGGCATACAAGTTACAAAACGTTTGCATGCAGCCAATGCCATAAGTATGGAATGAGTTGCTGAATTAAATGGTGGATGCTGAGACATCTAAAACGCATCTGGATGTGTATTTGAGTGGGAAGGGCTGAGAATGATGTTGGCAAATACTGGCAAATGGGACGAAATTTATAGAGGATATCTGTTGGCATTGATGCGTTGGAGTGAAACGTCTCTTTCTGCCCGGTATATCACTGAGACTCTATGAACTCATGCACATGCCAGGGAATGCTGAATTCTGATTAAGCGTAAAAAAGATCCTTAAACAAAATGTTTAACATTGCATCTGGGTGATCTTTATGTCCAGGCCAATGGAGAGAATGGAAGATCTTGGACTGTGCTATTGACTTTGTTAGTGCTGGTGGTTGTGGTGGAAAGGTTTGCATTCTTATTCAGTCCAAAGCATCAATAGACAAGTAACTGATGGTGGACCTGAAAATCTGAAAAAAAGTCTCCACAATATCCCATTAAAGAATTATCCACTGGAAATTTAACAGCGGCTTTTTATCCTCCCTCCAGTGATCTTATTGAACTTGAAATGTGTTCCCTGGTTTTCTGGTGGAGTTTTCTGTATAAAGCTGTAGTCAGATCATCTTGATGATTCAGTGCACATCTCTGGTCAGCACACTACTAATGCCTTTCCCATGTAAGTATTTTTGTCTTCCTCATGTTAATCTGTCCACTACATGTAATGTATCCAACCATTCCATACTGATTATTTTCCGCCCGTGCCTCTGGATTACTCCCTCAATTTGGCAAACGATGTGTTTAATATGAGATCCAGTTTTTCGCTGACCCCTCTTCCATACCTGCATTTGGGAAGATTGAACAGCTTTTCCAGCAGGACATTATTTTATTTATGTAACCCTCTATCGCACTTTGCAGTGAGTGTTTGATCGAAGTTTTATGCTACACACCTGGAATTTGGAACTTCAATCGAGAGAGTCATGGAACGTTATTTGGAGTCAACACATTTGGTTGTCTTCTTGGTCGGTTTACTCTAATTAAACACGTTGATTTTCAAACAGATTACTACTGTCAAGGGACGTTTGCTCAATATAAAAAATTCTTGCATTTAAGATATAACCATTTTTCAGAAGTAAAACTTATTGACTCCACAACATCAGAGCCTACTTGTAAAAATGAAGTAGTCGGTAATCGTCCAGGTACAGAATATTTATTGCACTATACTTGCAGCTGTTGGTGTCACTTGTAAGACTATCACTCCAATGTTGTTATATAAGATAATATTTAACTGCAATGTAATGTTCATGTGTGAAATGTATCTAATTTGCCGGGATTTGTTAATTTCTAAGTAAAATCTTTCTCCCAGAGGCTGAACGGGAATTCTTCTTGTGCTCTCACAACAGAAATCTCACTACAGATTCATAAACACTCGGAAGGTTCTGGAATTCTAAAAATAAAACGTTTGTTCTAAATAATTTCCTTTGTGAAATATTGGGCCATATATTATTAGAAAAAAAGTGCTTGAATTGTTTGATAAATATCCTTGAGGGCGTTTATGAATTTTCTGCAGGAAATACATAAATGAGATGATTAGATATTAACAAAACCACACGGTGATTATTCTTTCTTGATCCTCGTATTTAATGTGTCTACTGATTTCCATACACTAATGCAACTTTCAAGTCTTGGTGATTGAACCTGTTTCCATTTGGCACAGTTTTGATTGACTGAAATCTTAGTACACTGAACAGCAAAGTTTGGTAACTTTTGTTACATGTCCGAAATTGTGACACATAGGGTTAAGTTCATAAACATCAGGGCAAGTGATTTCATTTTGTTATTTTCTCCTGGTAAAAATAATGATCTATGTTATATTCTTTGATAAGTATTCATACTGCATTATTTCGGTTGGTTGTGGTTCCCAGGACAGAACCCCACTGGTCCTCATCTACCACCCCACCAATCTCCATTTACAGCGCATCATCTGCCGTCATTTCCGCCACCTCCAAACGGACCCCACCACCAAGGATATATTTCCCTCCCCTCCCCTATCAGCATTCCGTAAAGACCACTCCCTCTGTGACACCTTCGTCAGGTCCACACCCCCCACCAACCCAACCTCCACTCCCGGCACCTTCCCCTGCAACCGCAGGAGGTGCAAGACTTGCGCCCACACCTCCCCCCTCACCTCCCTCCAAGGCCCGAAAGGAAGCTTCGATATCCGCCACAGATTCACCTGCACCTCCACACATATCATCTATTGCATCCTCTGCACCCGATGTGGCCTCCTCTATATTGGGGAGACAGGCCGGCTACTTGCAGAGCGTTTCAGAGAACACCTCTGGGACACCCGGACCAACCAACCCAACCACCCTGTGGCTCAACACTTCAACTCCCCCTCCCACTCCACCAAGGATATGCAGGTCTTTGGACTCCTCCATCGACAGACCACACAACACGACGGTTGGAGGAAGAGCGCCTCATCTTCCGCCTAGGAACCCTCCAACCACAAGGGATGAACTTGGATTTCACCAGTTTCCTCATTTCCCCTTCCCCCACCTTGTCTCAGTCAAATCCATCGAATTCAGCACCGCCTTCCTAACCTGCAATCTTCTTCCTGACCTCTCCGCCCCCACCCCAGTCTGACCTATCTCCCTCACCTTGACCTCTTTCCACCTATCACATTTCCGACGCCCCTCCTCCAAGTCCCTCCTCCCTACCTTTTATCTTAGCCTGCTGGACACACTTTCCGCATTCCTGAAGAAGGGCTTGCGCCCGAAACGTCGATTCTCCTGTTCCCTGGATGCTGCCTGACCTGCTGCGCTTTTCCAGCGACACATTTTCAGCTCTGATCGCCAGCATCTGCAGTCCTCACTTTCTCCTCCTGTATCAGGTATAAACTGGAGAGATCCAGTGAATCCTTAGAACAGTATAAAGGCAGTAGGAGAATACTTAAGTGGGAAATCAGGACAGCAAAAAGGAACATGAGGTATCTTTTGTATTTAGTGTTGAGGAGAATCCAAAAGTGTTTTTGTAAATGCATTAAGGACAAAACGGTAACGATGGTGGGAACTTGGCCCCACAAGGATCAGGAAGGCAGCCTTATTGTGGAGCCAAAGGAGACTGAACGATATTTTGCAGAAGTGATTACTGCGCAGAAGGACAGGAAGACATAGAGTGGGGAAAATAAACGGTGAGATCTTGACAAATGGCCATCTTACAGAGGACGGGGTGCTGGGTGTCTTGAAATGCATAAAGTTGGATAAATCACCTGCACCTGATGAGGTGTACACTACAAATCTGTGGGAAGCTAGGGAAGTGATTACTGGGCTCCACGCTGAGATATGTATCTCATCGATAGTCATAGGTGAGGTGCCAGATGGCTGGGGGTTGGCTGACATGGCACCTTTTTCTATTAAAGGTGTGAAGGACAAGCTAGGGAATTATAGACCCGGGAGCCTGACACCACTGGTGCTTAAGTTGATGGAGGGGGCCCTGAGGGACAGGATGAACACATATGGTAAGGCAAGGATTGGTTTGGAATAGTAAACATGGCTTTGTCCTTGGGAAAACATGAGTGATGTACTTGATTGTGATTTTGGAAGAAGTAATGAAGATGCTTGATGAGGGCAGAGAGTTGAATGTGATTTCTGCAATTCAAAAAGGCATTCGATAATGTTCCCTATTGGAGACTGGTTAGCAAGGTTAGATTTCATGGAATAAAGGGAGAACTAGCCATTCCGTTACAGAACTGGCTCGAAGGTAGAATACAGACGTGATGGTGGAGAGTTGCTTTTCGGAGTGGAAGCCTGTGGCTAGTGGTGTGCCATAAGTATCAGTGTTGGGCCCACTACTTTTCATCATTTCTATAAATTATTTGTATATGAACATCGGAGATATGTCTACCAAGTTTGACAATGACACCAAAATTGGGAATGTAATGGACATCGAAGATGGATACCTCCGATTACACCGTGATCTTGATCAGATGTGCCAATGGGCTGAGAATTTAATTTATAGAGATGAGATGTGATACATTTTGGGAAAGAAAATCTTAGTAGGACTTGTACACTTAATGGTAAGGTCCGAGGAGTTGTTGCTGAACGAAGAAGCATTGAAGTGCAGGTTCATAGCTCATTGATAATGGAGTTGCATGTAGACAGGATGGTGAAGAAAGCATTCAAATGCCTTCCTTAATTGGGTAGAGCAGTGAGTATAGGAGTTCGATAGTCATGTTGCCGCTGTACAGGATGTCAGTTAAGCCACATTTGGCATATTGCGTCTTGAACATTCGTCTCCATCCTATCGGAAGGATGTTGTGAAACCTGAAAGAGTTGGAGGGCTTGAGCGAGAAGGAGAGACTGAATAAGCTGGGACAGCCGCCCCTTTAGCGGAAGATACAAATCTTCAAAAAAAACTCACCTACATTATACAGAATACAGGCTTAGTTTGTTTAATCTTTCCTCAGAATTTAACCTCCGAAGTACTGGGATCATCCTTGTGAAACCGCACAACACTGAGGACGCTAATGACGTGGATCACGAGAACACTCTATATAGTGTTGTCAAAACACTTCAATTTTATGTGTATTTCTGCCTGGAATATCCTTCCCTATTGCCTGGCTTGCTATGCTTTTCCAGCCGCCTGCCTGTCTGTTTTGGATGATACCATCTTCAGTTTTTTTTGTCTCACAACCATCCGCAGAGTCAAAGAGTTGCAGATTCCCAACATGCTCTGTCTAAAAAGAAAACTGGACAGCCGCTCAATCCCCACCCTTTCCTGTAAATCAATGCCACCAGTCATTGAGCCTTGCATCAAAAGTGATCCTTGGATTCTTGCCTATCATGTCTACTCCTCTCAAAATGCTTACATCTCAATCATCCCTCCTCCCAATCTCTTCTGTTCAAAGGAAATAAAAACAGTCTGTCCGATCGCACTTCATTCCTAAATGTCTTCAGGACAAGCAGCATGCTGGTGGTAATGCCACAAAGTACACTATTGCCAGTACTATTGCATTGCTCCGGTCATATGGATGCCATAAGTGCAACAGTACTCTCACAGTGGCGTGAGCAATGTTATTTGGTGTTCCTGCATAACAGTTCTCAGTACTACGCCCAAGTCAGATAATTAGTCAATCGTGGAAGCACAGTCTGAGACTGATCCTGGAACTGAGCCAAAATCAGTTGTACAGAAGCTCTGTTTTTTTTTTTCTATTTAAGACATAGGAGTGGAAGTAAGGCCATTCGGCCCATCGAGTCCACTCCGCCATTCAATCATGGCTGATGCGCATTTCAGCTCCACTTACCAGCGTTCTCCCCGTAGCCCTTAATTCCTCTAGACAACAAGAATCTATCAATCTCGGCCTTGAAGACATTTAGCGTCCCGGCTTCCACTGCACTCCGTGGCAATGAATTCCACAGGCCCACCACTCTCTGGCTGAAGAAATGTCTCCGCATTTCTGTTCTGAAATGACCCCCTCTAATTCTAAGGCTGTGTCCACGGGTCCTAGTCTCCTCGTCTAACGGAAACAATTTCCTAGCATCCACCTTTTCCAAGCCATGTATTATTTTGTACGTCTCTATTAAGTCTCCCCTTAATCTTCTAAACTCCAACGAATACAATCCCAGTATCCTCAGCCGTTCCTCATATGTCTAGATCCTTCTGTAGCCTCCCCACTTCCTCAGTACTACCTGCCTGTCCACCTAACTTCGTATCATCGGAAAACTTCGCTAGAATGCCCCCGGTTCCCTCATCCAAATCATTAATATATAATGCGAACAGCTGTGGCCCCAGCACCGAACCCTGCGGGACACCGCTCGTCACCGGTTGCCATTCTGAAAAAGAACCTTTTATCCCAACTCTCTGCCTTCTGTTAGACAGCCAATCCTCAATCCATCCCAGCAGCTCACCTCGAACAACATGGGCCCTCACCTTGCTCAGCAGCCTCCCGTGTGGCACCTTATCAAAGGCCTTTTGAAAGTCTAGATAGACCACATCCACTGGGTTTCCCTGGTCTAACCTAAAAGTTACCTCTTCAAAAAATTCCAACAGTTTTGTCAGGCATGACCTCCCTTTACTAAATCCATGTTGACTTGTTCTAATCAGACTCTGCTCTTCCAAGAATTTAGAAACCTCATCCTTAATGATGGATTCTAGAATTTTACCAACAATCTAGGTTAAGCTAACTAAGGAGACCTAACTGGGGGAATAGCCTGTCAATGCATGTGGGATGGATCACATTCCTTATATTACCACTGGATTTGAGCAAAATTTCCAATCTTGGAATTCCAATCGGTCATAATCTCATTAAGTCACGGAACAGTCTCGACGGGCTGTGAGTCTATTGTGAAAATGTGCTGCTGGAAAAGCGCAGCAGGTCAGGCAGCATCCAAGGAGCAGGAGAATCGACGTTTCGGGCATGAGCCCTTCTTCAGGAATGTGATTCTTGAAGAATGGTTCATGCCCAAAACGTCGATTATTCTGCTCCTTGGATGCTGCTTGACCTCCTGCGCTTTTCCAGCAACATATTTCCAACTCTGATCTCCAGCATCTGCAGTCCTCACTTTCTCCTGTGAGTCTATGGTGATTAGTTCATATTTGAAAGGACAGATCATTCTCCAGGTGTGGTCTTCCTTGCAAAACGTTAATGAGTAATCGCTCCGCCTGAATTCCAACCCTCCTGCAATAAAGGCCGATATAACATTTGCCATAATCATGCCTTGCAGCAAAACAGGAAGTGAGAAAACTGTTGATTCACGATGAGTATACGAATTCCAAACACATTGAGAAAGAGATTTAGACAGGATGTCGACTGGTGCCACTTCAGAGTAAACAGTGAGGAAAATGAATGTAGATCATATCAATTATTTAACTATTAGCAGACAACTGATTGCGGTTTAACCAGAAGCTCACCACTGCCCAGGATACAGGATAACTTGTAGATGTCGGATTGCGCTTTCTTGCTGAGTTATTGGAAGGACATGAACGTTCTATCGCCAAACGTGCAGGCGACGTAGGGATACAAGGTTAGACAGAGAAATTGGCAGATCAGTCAATGGTGTGGAGGTGAGGGTAGTGAAATGGCAACTGGTGCAGAATGCGGGAACACGTGACATTTTTCATTTCCAAGGGTTAGAGCGTTTATGCTGCAGAGAGAGGCTGAATAGGCTGCGATGTGTTTTCCTGAAGAGACAGATGTTGAGTTGTCAACTTACAATGGTTTGAACATTCATGATGGGCATAGGATCATGAAGTAATTGAATTCCAACAGAAAAGAAACATCAGCCCAAGAAGTCCCCACCGACTCTCTGAAGCATGACCCAGTCAAACCCATTCCCCAATCCTATTATCCTGTAAATATCCCTGACTAATGCAACTAATCTGCACATCTCTGAAAACTATGGGCAATTTACTATGGACAATTGTCCTAATCTGCACCTCCTTAGAATGTGAGAGGAAAGCAGAGCACCTTGAGGACACCCACGCAGACACAGAAGAAGTAGGCAAGGTCTTTCCGCTGAGTTGTGGCGTCCAGACCTCGAGGGCAAAGAGTGGAAAGATTTAAAGAAGACCGACGGGAAGATTTTTTCACACAAAAAGATGGTGCGTGCATGGAATGAGCTGCTGGAAGAACTGGATGAACCTGGTCCGATTATAACTTTTGAATCATACCTGGATGAATATCTGAATAGAAAGCGTTTAGAGGGATAGGGTGCATGTCCTGGCAATAGATTAGTTCAGAATAGATTAGTTCAGAATGTTTCAGGAGCATGAATCGAGAATGCACCAGCCAAGCAGTGTCAGGAAAGTAAGATTGAATGTAAAATAATTACCTCGTGAATTGTAGGAGCAAAGGATGAAGAGGTGTGGAAGCAAAAATGGCGACTGCTGGGAAAGTGAATTAATATATTCGGGCAGCAGTTAAATCCGCACTCTTGCATGTTTGATGTCGACCACACGTCGTCCTCTCCTAATTAATAAATGAAGTTGCAATGAGGAATTTTGTTGAGATAAGGTAGCATTTTATTAATCTCTTTTCGCAACTTAGAGCAGAGGAGATGTGGCTGAGTGCTATTGTTTGCTCTTGTTGCATAATATGTGAGGTAAGGGTCACCACTGTTGTCCCTGCTGACTTCACCTGCGAGAGTTGCGCCCAAGTCTCGTTCAAAGGAAGTGATGAGGATCAGGAAAGTCAATATAGAGTGTTAAGTTGGAAGCGAAAAGATAACACGAGGAGAGTTCTAAACTCAGATTTGCTATCGGTGCTATGGGCTAGGGAGGCTAGGAACAGAAAACAAGTGCGGCTGAATATGTAGCTGCAAAACTGATGTGAGAGGGAGAGTTTTGGAATAATGAATCATTGTGAGATCATCTGGGGAAGTGTACACTTGTAAAAGGAGGAGCGGTTGCACCTGAACTGGAAGGGCACCAATATCCTTGACAGGAGATTTGCAAGAGCTCTTCGGACGGGTTTAAATTAGTTTCCCGGGGTTGTGAAACGGATCAACGGATGATATGATGGGGTAACTCTCGATACTGCAGAACAGCGTGCGGAGAGTCTGTGCAGGAGTATAGACAATTGTTAGGGCAATGTTACAGTCAGTGTGATGGATTGTAGTGTGTCTATTGTAACACGAGTAGAGTCAGAACGAAGGTGATGAAATTAAAGCACGGATAATTACTTGAACCTACGGTTTTGTGGCCATTACTTCGACTGAGATGTCATTGGTGGTAATGGTTGTTCAATGTTCCGGGTTGATTTTTCAAAAGGAACATAGAGGGGGTAAATGAGGTGGGGGAATGGCATTGCTGATCATGGAGAATATCACAGCTGCCGAAAGTAGCCTTCCTGTTTGTTGATCACGTTTTGTCCATTGAGTCAGAATGGGTGGAATTCAAAAACAGGAAAGTCGCAGTCACTTTATTGGAGGCTTTCTGTAAACCTTCCAATAATAACAGAGACACGGAAGAGAAGATTGCAAGGCAGAATTTTTAATGACGTAGAAGTAACACAGTTGTTGTTATGAGTGACTTCAACTTCTCTAATATTGATTGTATCTTTGTTACTGCAAATGGATTGGAATGAACAAATATGGTCAAGTCTGTCCAGGAAACATTCCTGGCACAGTGTGCAGATAGGTCGACTAGAGGAGAGGCAGTATGGGATTTGGTGCTTGGCAAAGAACCAGGTCATGTGTCAGATCGATCGGTTGGGGAGCATTTCAGTGATAAGCATCACAACTCCCCGAACGGGTGCACTCAGAGATGGAATTTGTTTAGAGAGCACTTGCTGCGAGTGCTAAATTGGTTGTCCCACTGAGAGAAGGAAAGGATGGTGGGATGAAGACACCATTGATGACAAGAGATATGGAACATGTAGTAAAGAGGAAGATGGAAGCTTGCTTAAGGTTCAGCAAGAAAGGAACAGAAAGCTCTAGAAGGTCAAAAGCTATCGAGGAAGGAACTGAAGAATAGACTCAGGAAATGTTTCATGAAACAAAATAGATGGGTAGGATTAAGGAACGACCTAAGGTGCTCCAAACTTATGTGAGGTACAAAAGGATAGCCGGAGTGGTTGTATGGCCGATCAGGGATAACTAATGGAACTTGTGCCTGGAGTTGGAGGAGTAGGAGAGATTTTTAATGAATTATTTGCTTCAGTGTTCACGACTGAGAGGCACTCGTCGCGTGTAAGGACAGCGAGAAGCAGGTTGATATACTTGAAGAGTTTGATGTTATGGTGGATGAGCTTGAAACTTTGAAAAGCATGTTGACAGATAAGTCCCCGGCCAGAGGGAATATACTCGAACTTGCTACGAAAAGTGCTAGAAGAGATCAAAAGCAGAGGAAAAGCGTCGTGTTTTTTGGTCGGAATGGGTTTGTCCTGCTTTTATGTCCAGGGCAGAGAGTCCACATTGACAAATGGATGCCTGTATTATAATGCACTGGAACAGCTTGGCGAGGGATGCTGGACGTTCAGGAGCACAAACCTTCAGTATTATTGCCGTAATTTTGCCCGGGTCCGTAGACTTTGCAGCATCCGGTACCTCCAAACATTTTTGAAATCACGTGGAACGAATATGATTGACAGAAGATTTTATTTTGTATAATGATGACGACCATCGCAGGAGCCCTAGATGAATCATCCACTCTGCACTTCTGGATAAAGTTTGCAGTGCAAGATTCATCCTTACCTTTTGCACTGATGAACTGAACTATTCCATTATTGATGACGGGGATATCGGTAGAGCTTCCTTCTCCAGTAAGAAGTTTAATTTCATACCACTGGATATGCAGGGCTGCAGAGATTCAAACTTATCCCTTTGTTGTGGGCTCGTTTGTCTATGTCTATCACTAGTTGCTTATTTTGCTTGACGTGCACGTCGTCATATTTGTTGGTTTCATAAGGTTGACACCTCACCTTCAGGTGTGCCCTTTTCTGCTCCTGATATGCACGCCTGAAATCTTCATTGATCCAGGGATGCTTACCCAGTCTTAATGGTAATGGTTGACTGGGGGATATGATGGTCCATGAGGTTACAGCTTCTGCTGGAGTACAATTGTTGTACTGTTGTTGGCCTTCAGCGCTTCGTAGATACCGAGCCTTGTATTGCCAGATCTTTCTTTAGTCTTTCCCACACAGTAAGGTGACAGTGCAAACAGCACAACAGGGGTTATATTCAAAACGAAGGTAGGGCACCGTCTCCACAAGGACTGTAAGGAGGCTGCTCTTACCGATACTGCCATGGACAGATGCATCTGCACCTGTCAGATTGGTAAGGATAAGATAACGTCTTTTCTTCCCATGGTTGGTTCAGTTGCCATCTACCATATGTTCATTTGTACCAGACCCGCTCGATCAGTCGTAATGCTACCGTGCCACCCTTGGTGGTGAAAATTGAAGTAGCCACCAAGAGCACAATTTGTGTCTTTATAATCCAAAAAGTTTCCTCTAATTGTTGCACAACAGAAAGGAGTATCAATTTATCCATTAATTGAAGGTTTCTTTGCCCTTGTATAACTTGAAAATACGAGAATTCACTGAGTACAGATTCAATGCCGAGGACTCCCAAAACAACTCTGTCTCGAATATATATCACTGTGCCACCGCTGGAAAATGGCAAGCTTTCAGAAATGAGATAATGAATGTCCAGAGGAAGTATATTTCTGTTCGGATGAAAGGGAAAGTTGGTAAGTATAGGGAACGGTGAATGACTAAAGAAATTGATAGCTGAAAATGTGTTGCTGGAACAGCGCAGCAGGTCAGGCAGCATCCAGAGAACAGGAGAATCGACGTTTCGGGCTGAAGTAA
Organism: Chiloscyllium plagiosum; assembly: GCF_037043375.1. NCBI lineage: Eukaryota > Metazoa > Chordata > Chondrichthyes > Orectolobiformes > Hemiscylliidae > Chiloscyllium > Chiloscyllium plagiosum. The sequence continues at coordinate 29,793,371 of NW_028270179.1, forward strand.
AAGTCAGATATAGAGAGGATAGTTCGAGCGAATCTTTAGGAGAATATAAAGACAGTCGGAAAATACTTAAGAGATAAATCAGGAAAGCAAAATGGGAATATGAGATATCTTTGGCAAATAAAGTTTTGGAGAATCCAACGAATTTTTAAAAATGCATTAAGGACAGAAGGGTAACTAGGAAAGAATAGGGTCGAGTAAAAGCTGAGCAAGGCGCCCTTTGTGTTGAGCCGCAGGAGATGGAGGAGGCACTAAACGAGTTTTTTGCATCAGTTTCTCTTGTGGAAAAGGACATGGACGAAATAGAATGCAGGGAAATAGATAGTGACATCTTTAAAAAATGTCCACTTTGCAGAGGAGGAAGTGCTGGATGTCTTGAAATGCATAAAAGTCAACATAGCGTTATGTGTGGGAAATCATGTCTCACAAACTTGATTGAGTTTTTTGAAGAAGTAATAAAGAGGATTGATGAGGGAAGAGCCGTAGATTTGATATATATGGACTTCAGTAAGGCGTTTGACAAGGTTTTCCATCGATGATTGGTGAGCATGGTTAGATCTCATGGAATGCAGGGAGAACTCGCCATTTGGATACAAATCTGGCTCTAAGGTATAAGATAGAAGGTGGAGGTGGAGGGTGCTTTTTCAGGCTGTGGCCTGTGACCAGTGGAAATACACAAGGATTGGTGGTGGGCCCCCTGCTGTTCATAATTTATGCAAATAATGTGGATGTGAGCATAAGAGGTATATTTAATAAGTTTGCAGATGACAACAAAATTGGTGGTGTAGTGGACAGGAAAGAAGATTACTTCATATTACAACGGGATCTTGATCAGATGTGCCAATGGGCTGAGAAGTGGCAGATAGAGTTTAATTTAGATAAATGTGAGGTGCTGCATTTTGGGAAAGCAAATCTTAGCAGGCCTTATTCACTTAATGGTAAGGCCGTGGGGAATGTAGCTGAACAAAGGTAACTTGGAGTGCAGGTTCATAGCTCCTTCAAAGTGGAGTCACATGTAGATAGAATAGTGAATAAGTTGTATGGTCGATAATTGGGCAGAGTATTGAAGACAGGAGTTGTGACGTCATGTTACAGCTGTACAGAATATTGGTTATCCCATTGTTGGAATATTGCGAGCGATTCTGATCTCTTTTCTGCAGGAAAGATGTTGTGAAACTTGAAAGGGTTCAGAATAGAATTGCAAGGATGTTGCCAGCATTGGATGATTTGAGCTATAGGGAAAGATTGAAAAGGCTACCACTGTTTTCCCTGGAGCATGGGAGGCTGAGGTGCGACTTAAGAGAGGTATATAAAATCATGAGGGGCATGAATAGAATAAATAAACAAAGTCCTTTCCCTGGGGTCGGGGATTCCAGAACTAGAGGGCATAGGTTTAGGGTGAGAGTGGAAAGGTATAAAAGAGAGATAGGAGGCAACCTTTTCACTCAGACAGTGGTATATGTATGTAATGAGCTGGTCGAGGAAGTGGTGGAGGCTAGTGCAATTGCAACATTTAAAAATCATTTGGATGGGTATATGAATATGAAGGGTTTGGAGGGATTTGGGCCAGATGCTGTGAGGTGAAACTTGATTGGGTTGGGATATCTGGTTGGTATGGACGAGTTAGACCGAAGGGTCTGTTTCATTGCTGTGCATCTCTATAACTCTATGACATTCAACAACAAAACCGACAGACAAACCAATGGAATACCCATCGGATCTCCGGTATCAGTGTTCTTAGCAGAAGCAGTAATTTAGAAACTCGAACAAGCAGTTCTGCCGACCACCTAACACAAATTTTGGATCTGGTCCCTTTGTCATCAGGAAACGAAACAATTTACAGGAAACCTTCAAGACCATCAATAATATGCTTACTGGCATTAAATTCAGTAAAGAGGAGGAAAGCAAGAACAAACTGCCATTCTTAGACGTTGCAATAGAGCGAACAGCCAATGGTGAACTTCAAACCAGCATTGACAGGAAAACAACACATTCGTAACAAATACTGAACTACAGAAGTTATCATCCCTACACCACAAAACGGCGCTGCATTAGAACATTACTTCAACGAGCCACGGCACACTGAAGCACAGAGGCACTACGAAGAACAGGGTAAAATCAACTTTACACTATATTCAAAAAGATTGGGTACCCAATGAACATAGTCAGCAGAACTCTCAGCAACAAACGCAAAGAAGCAGAACAAAAGGAATCTAGAAATCCTAGCCACTCTCCACCAAACGAAAGAAATCTCGGAAATTACCGCCAGACTGCTCAGAGCTCTTGGAATCAATGCAGCCCCCAAGCCCACCAACACACTGAAACAGCAGCTCATGAATTTGGAAGACCCTATAAAGACACCAAGCAAAAGTAATGTCATTTATAAAATAACTTGCAAGCAATGTAACAAACACCAAATTGGACAAACAGGCAGAAAACTGGTCACCAGGATTCATGAACTTAAAAAAAAGATATGACCCACTCTCACTCGTATCGTTACATACCGATGAGGAAGCACCCTGTTCGACTGGGGTAACATATCCATCTTAGGAAATGCCAAACAGTGTCACCTGCGAGAATTCCGGGAAACATGGCTCTCCAACCAAAGCTCTGTTAACAAATATTTTACACACCGTGACACCACAAGAATTGATATCCCCAACCTAAGGAAAGACAATTGCATAAATAACAAGCGGGACGTACAACCCGCGCTCCACCAGAGGCTCACTGATGATGTAGTATGGTGACAAAACTTCTGAAACGAAACTTGCAGATCAGTGAGCAAACGTAAATGCAGAATCTCAACCCGAAATACAAATATTCGCAAAAACTTGCTAGTCAAATTTCCTGTACACATGCCTCCTTACTTTCTGAATGAGACTATTTTAATAAACCTTACGAAACATCTCACTGCAATCCACTTTTGCATTCAGTTCAGTATTCGGGTTCGCAACATTTCATTCTGACGCCACTGGGGAACCATTTAGTAGTGTAGAAAACTCAAGCTGAAATTCACTAAAATGCACAAAGTTGTATTTAAATTTTGACAGGCATGTCATACATGTCAGGTAATTTGTAAACGATAGACAGTAATAGCACCTACACTTTTAATACATATTCCAGCATTTCGGAAAGCTTTTACAGGAGTATTAGTTGACTGAGTAGGAGGCCTACCTCAGCCAAATTTTGGGAATCAGTATTTGGTACCAATAAACGATGTGTCAACTAGATTTCCAGAGCTGTCCCAATACACAATATCACAGCTAAAAGAATTGCAGAGCAATTACTGAACTTTTTCAATAAATATCGTCTACTCACGAAGATCTAATCAGATCAAGGTTCAAAATTTACAACAAAATTATTGAAGGAAATTATTTACGAATCAGGAATAAACAAGTCTACCACGTACCGTCCAGAATTGGAAGGCACGCGAGAAAGATGGCTTAAGACATTTAAGACAATGTCCCGGTCTATTAGTCAGAAGTATCCAGATGAATGGGATAAGAGAATTCCGTTTGTGCTGTTTGTTATCAGATACTCACATAATGGATCGATCGAATTCATTCCATTTGAATTACCTTTAGGGCATGTAGTGAGTGGACCGCTAAAATTATGTTTGATATAGATGTTAGAGATGCTGTTCCGATTAAACAGCATTCTAACAGGCATTGACCGCTAAAGTTGTCATAGGTTCAAAAGGAGCGTTAATGCGATTTCCAAAATGGCATAGTTGAAGTGAGTTACAGTAACTGGTGGTCAACCGTAGTAATGGTGACAAAACTAAAGCGGATATGTGTGGCCTGCAACAAAATCGGTGCAGTTACAAAGACTGATTCTGCGTTTGAACAACTGCGTTGAAAAGGTGTGATAGGCAACTTAAGTTGGATTTACTCAGAAGATATTGGCAGGAACCTTTGTCAGAAAGAGCGAAGGTAATTTCGAATGAACTCTATCAGTTTAAAGTCATGCCATTTTGTACGAACAACGCTCTGGCGACAATCGCACACTAACGAGTGGCATTATTTCCGGATTACCCAACTGTGTCAGAAATATGGAGTCATGATTTGGAGAAATATGGAGGACCTGGTGATTTCACTTCACGCGTGGAAGAAACATTGGCAAAATTTGTCAGACTTTGTTCGATGGCCTTTGGAAGGCAGGCTTGTTGATAAAGCGAGCTAAAAGTAAATTTGTTAAGGCCCAAGTCAGCTTCCTGGGCCATGGGCAAATGGCACGACCGGAAGCAAAAACAAATGTAATTGTCGATTTCCTATACCATCGACAAAAAGAGCAGAACTACGATTCCTGGGATTGAGTTGACTGTATCAAAATTCGGACCAAATTTTAGTAGTGTGTCACCTCCACTCACTGAATTACTAAAGAAAGGCAAGAAGGTTCAGTGGACAGCGAACTGTCAGGAGACGTTTGAGAGCCTGGTATCTGTATTACCTACTCCCGCAGTTCTAGCCACACCTAATTGCATAAGGGAGGATGCAATTGATCCAAGCGATGTGGGTGTTGGTGTTGTGCGACGAGAAAATACAAAAAAAATCTGTCGGGTATTTCTCCAATAAATTGAACATGCACCAGCAGAATTATTCGACAGCCGAGAAGAAGAAGCTTGGTTTTGGAGCAACATCTCAATGTTTATATTACCATTAACATTGTTTATCAGTCTTTTTACCTGCGTTGACATTGCGATGATTTGCACCTGGCCGCGAGGTATCATTAAATTCGTCACCATTACCATTTGTGAGCGCCAGTCACTGTTAGTCACTCTGATTATGTTACCTTGGAGCATGTGTTCAATCTCCTTTTGAACCTGTTCCAACTTTAGAGACTTGTGCCTCGAAGAATGTTGTTTAAACGGAACAGCATCTCCCATATCTATATCGTGCATAATTAATTTAACATTTCCCAGCTTTCTCCACAAGTCTCCCTCGTTGATAATAATGCCACATATATCTGAGGGAATCATGAACACTGACCATTGCAAATTGACGTTTGCGAAGAATTTTAAGGGCAAAAATGCCAAACTGTTTAAATGGAGATTTTACTTACTGTCATTCAGTTTTAAAATTGTGCACGAGGCAGACCGAGATTACATGATTGCCAACGCATGGCCGAGGCTTGAATGGGAAACCGAGGTGTTCAGTGGCAGGAATAAAATAGTTTGAATCAAAATGTAGTAGCGCATGTTGGCATGTTTATTGTCAATGTAATGGTTATGTATGATATAGAGTACAGACAGATTAAGATTACGGGGATTTGAAATGAATCCACCTTTGGATATTGATGGTTCATTTTTTTTTAAAGTGGGAAGGTATGGCGATGTTCTCTCTTAACAACATTATGTTGTCCTTTGTTGCTTTTTTTTGGAGAGGTCGTAAAAGCCGAGAAGTATGAATTGAAGGATTTTATGGCCAATTTGATTATAGCTAACACATGCTGACTCAGTAAAAAGGCATTTGAAAATTTTTTAAAAACTTATAAAATTGAAGGGCTGTTGTCAGTTATCCCAGCTGCGCTTTTCTCTGGTTTGATTTGGTTTGATTTGGTTTAACAGTCTGAATATTGACTTAAAGCAGTCAGCCAGTTGCAAAACATGCCTGACTCCAAGTAGTAGGTCCTCGCTGATCCTTCTCTCTCTCTGACTTCTCTCCTGTAAGACGTTAAATTTGAATATTCCTTATGTGCCAAAGGGTAGTTATGGGGATTGTTGCAAATATTTGCAAGAGTGTCGAAAGGATCTGTTGTATTTTCAGATAGGATGATTTATTCAGTATTCTGCTGTCTTTTGTTTGTGTTTCGTTCAGTAATCTTGTAAATAAATTATGGATTGTTGAACACAACTTGGTTTGACCAACTGCATCACTCCTTGAATATCCGCGTTGTACCTGCTTAGAACAACGAATAAATTTGAGTACTGAGTTAAGAGAACATATAGCATAAAACATAGAACATTAAAGCGCAATAGACGCTCTTTGGCCCTTGATGTTCACCATCCTGTGAAACCAAGCTGAAGCACAGCTCACTTCCACTATTCCATTCTCGACCAGGTACGAACTACCCTTAAAAAAAACGTGTTGACTATCCCAAATCAACCTATTCGTGAGGAGACGGTTATAAATCCTCTCCGGGATAACCTTTTCCAACACTTCACCCATAACCAAATAAAGGCTCAATGTCCCAGGGTTGTCTTTACTGTCCTTCTTGGACATGAGAACAAGATTTCATATCCTCCTTGCTTCTGGTACAATGTCTGTAGGCAATGATGCTATGAATATCAAAGTCAAAGGCTTAGTAATCTCCTCCTTCGTTTCCCAGAGAGTCCCGGATAAACACCATCCAAAACAGTACATTTGTTATTTTCACACTTGCCAGAATTTTTGACACATTCTTCTGGTGAACCTCAATCTAATTTGGTCCAGTGGCCTGTTTCCCAGTATTATTCGCGACAAAATTATCTTTTTCATATGTGAATACTGACGAAAAATATTCATTGAGTGCTTCCCCACCTCTTCTGACTGCACGCACAACTTTCCACTACTGTCCTCAATTGGCCCGAATCTTGGTCTAGTCGTTTTTCCCCCTTATGTACCGACAGAAAGCTCGTCTTTACTCTCTCTTTCAGTTCTTCTGGGCTACATTATAATTGTCAATCGCCCTAACTGAGCCTTCACATCTCATCCTAACATCTTCTTCTTCCTCTTGACAAGAGATTTAACTAGCTTCATAAACCACAGCTCCTGCGCTCGACAAACTCCTCCCTGTCTTTCAGGTACATAGTTTCCAAGGACACAAATTTGGTGTTCCTTAAATAAGCTCCACAATTCTTTTGCGTACATCCTCTGTTGTTTCTCCATCCTATGCATCCTAAATCTTGCCGAATCGCATCGTAATTACCTTTCCCCCAGTTCTGGCTCTTGCTATCCAGCGTAAACATATCCTTTATCCACCACTCAAGTAAACATACCTGTATTGTGGTCACAACCACCAACGTGCTCAACTCACTCCAAATCTAACACCTAGCCGGGTTCATTATACAGTACCAAATGTAATGTGGCCTCGCCTCTTGTTGGCCGGTCTTCGTACAGTGTCAGAAAACCCTCTTGCAAACAATGGACAAAAGTTGACCTATCAGAAGTACTTGAACTGTCGTACTCGCAGTCAATAATTTGGAAGTTGAAGCCCCCCATAGTAACTAGCCTTTCATTCTCGCTCCTATTGGAAATAATCTTTGCTCTGTTTTCACGAAATCTATTCGGAGGCCTACAGAAAACTCCCTTTCCTGTTGCAAATCTCAGCCCTTACTACATCAGTTGACGAGGACACAAACATCCTTTCTGAAGCCGGAAAGCGGTCCTTAACTAACAATTCCACACCGCCACCTCTTCTACCATCTTCGCTGTCCTTCTTGTAACATATGAACCCCAGAACCTGCAACAACCATCCCTGTCCCTGCTCTACCTATACATGTGAAATGGCCACAACTTAGAAATCTCAAGTACCGTCCGATTCTCAAGTGGACCCATCTATTGCACATGCTCCAGGCGTTGAAATAGGTTCACTACTTTTCTGAAATGTTTTGAGGGGGTCTGATCTGGTCCACAATACTTGCCAAACCCTTAATAAAATCAAATAAATAACACCTGCCATCATCAGACTTTTTGTTAACTTTTTCAAAATCCTCAATTAGGTTTCTTCGCCTCACACAAGACTATGCTGACCATCTGTAATCAATGTTTGCCTCTCTAATTGTCCATGAATCGTTCCTTTTATAATCACTTTGAACAATTTAACCACAACTGAATCCAGACTTGCAGGTTGATCGTTTATTGATGTCTCCTTATAAACGTTCTTATTTAAAGATACAATATCAGCCACATTGCAGTCATCCGGTACCTCATCCCTACTTACGCATGCTGCAAATAGTTCTGCCAGGGATTTCCTTCTTTACTTCCCAGTAGAGTAGTTCCTGGAGATTTGTCAACTGTGTATTCACCATGAAGTTCCTCTTCTGTCATTCGAACTGTATTAGAACATTCAAGTATCTCTATATATTCCCTGCCGTCGATTTCTTTCTCTTCATTCAAAACCGTCATAAAATAGCCAATTAGTTTCGATCCCATCTCCTCACGTTCAAAACTGGGACGACCTCCTTGGTCACTAAGAGGCCCCACTCTGTCTGTGGTTACTCATTTCGTCTTACTGTGGAATCTCTTTGTTTTCCTTAAACTTACCTGCCAATACAATCTCAAATAATTTCTTTGCATTGCTGATTCCTCTCTGAAGAAAGCCCATCCACTCTTCATTTTGATTAAGACATTCAAGTGAACAATGTTGTCTTTATCTAAAATAACATTGTCTTTTATTCTCGAAAAGAACATCAACATGTTCGTTCATTCAATGATTCTTAAACTCACCCGTCTTACCCTTCACTCTGACAGGAACATAATATCTCTGAACTCTCGTCAGCATTGTTGAAAGCCTTCCATTTATCAGACATCTTTTTTTAAACCCATAAACGGTCTCCTGCAATGAGCTTTTGAAAATTTATTGTCTCATACCATTAAAATTTGAGTTACTCTAATTAACAGATTTGTCTATCATGGAAAGCTTATCCTTTTCCGTAACACTTTGAAACTAATAGACTTATAGCCACTGGCCCCAAAGTATTCTGCTACTTTTATATTCGTGACCTGCCCTGATTTATTGGACAAACGAAGCTGCAGTTTTCCTCCTTCTCTAGTAGGAGGTCGTCCCAGTTTTGAACGTGAGGAGATGGGATCGAAACGAATTGGCTATTTTGTGACGGTTTGGAATGAAGAGAAAGAAATCGACGGCAGGGAATACATAGAGATACTTGAATGTTCTAATACAGTTTCCACATATTGAAAAACAATTATCTTTAATGTTTTTCACAAGTCCTTCACAATTCAAGCATTAAAACTATGCAGCTGTATTCAAAGTTTGGACAATGATATTTCCCCAGTATTACAACTTTTACACTTACATATATCTGCAATATGCCTAAATATTTGTTTCTGATGTTCCTCTTGCTATTAGACGGCTTATAGTGCAATCCCTTCAAAGTGATGCTTCCTTTCTTGTTTGAAATTTCTTCCCATACATATTCACTGGTCGAACTTTCAGAATTATCTTCCCTAGTTATGTGCTGAGGTTGGAGACTTTGGGAGAGAAGGGTGTGATTATATGACATGACGAAAACCACATCTGAACGAAGTTAAAATGGACACATTGTGGGAGAAATGAAACGACGCCACGTATTGAAATCGATTGAGATCCGCAATAAAAGAGAAACAACAGCACCAGAAGCGATGAAACTCTCAAAAGTAACAGGAACCGTGCTAAATCTCCAAATGTTTTTCGTGAAACGTCAAAGGTACTCAATAATGTCACTTGTTAAATGTCAAGTTCTCCTCCTGGAGCCTACTGCTGGAAAGAAATCATTGAAGTCAGAAAAAAAGTCTCACAGTTGACCACATCCCTGGGGAGTGAGTGATATCACCTTGTTTTTGTCGCTGCATGGTGACATCACACATCGTAAAACGGAGCATTTACGCCTGTGCAAACCACACATAATCTTCACATTGTGAAGGACGGCATGGTCTCTTCAAGGTGGCACATTGATTCATTCACCAGAATGGTTCAGAACTGAAGTGTTTGCATTTGAGGGAAGAACCGGAGCTGAAGTGATTGTGTACAGACCTGTAAGAACAAATGATGTGGTTCGGTCAGGTAGATATGAACAAGATGTTCCAAGCATCTGTTAGAAAATGATACAAATTTAAGATTTCATGCAAAATTGACCGGGAAGATGGGATGGTGAAATAATGAACAGTACATGGTAATGCGTTAGATGTCAACACTTTCTCTAAAAGGCCAATAATGTCCAGTATCTGATGAATCCACCGATTGTGTCAAATTCATCTTTAATGTTTGTCCAGAGATTCCTGTCAAATATTCTGGAAAAGCAGTTTAGAGCAGACACTCTCTGTTAAGGTTTGAACTCAGACAACTTATTCGTTTTGCTTGAATTTTCTGTGTGCATGTGCGCCCTTCAAAACCCCAGCGAAACAAATTTCAATAACCTGTCCTTATCAGTCCAAGATAGCAAAAAGGAATAACAGAGTGTAAATGATAACATTATTTCTATGTCCATCAACGTTGCCATTCCAACGGAATTTCTCCAGAATATTATATTTAATCTTCGAAAATTATAATGGTACTTTACTTCTGGCCGAGGATACACGTGTGGCCCCTGCTGTACGCTGCTGCTCAATTTGATTGGCAGCCTATCGATTCAATGATGAAATTGAAAAAAGCACCGTGAACAATTGCCCTGGTTCTGCATGTGACTCACCAGAGCAAAGACAATTGGGATATAGTCGGCACGTTAACTCATGAGATAATCGGATCTGAAAGACATAATCAGCTTCCTTTTCTTTCCATGTCTGCTGACGCACTGCCTCATCAATTAAGACACGAGCTGCGAATGCAACTTCATGCACAACTCGGCTCCTTTCTGAATAAATTGCAGCACACTCAGCCCAGTCCTACCAAATAATGCTTCTGATAAAGTTGACATACACACATGACCCTCCACCACTGTCACCCACACATTTAATTGCCTCCGATAAAGATGGTTGGCAGAGGAGCCTGGAGCCTTCATCTCATTTGGTGCAAACAGGAGCCTTGCACAAGAATGTCATGAAGTCTTCCCATATACCGGCTGGATCTACTGTACTAAGGACAAAAAGAACAAAGAAAATTTCAGCAAAGGAACAGGCCTTCTCGCCCGCTAAGCCTCAGCTGATCCAAATGCTATATGTACATATGACGCCTATTTTCTGGGCGTCTGTATCCCTTTACTCCCTGCCGATTCATGTATCTGTCCAGATATATCTGAAACGCAACTATCGTGTCCGACGCTACAACCTCTTCTGTCAATGCGTTCCAGGCACCCACAACTCTCTTTCTAAAAGAATCTCCTGACATATCTCCCCCGAACATTTATCCTCTCACTTTGATCTCATCGCCCCTAGTAGTTAAGTCCCCAATTCTGTGAAAAAACACTCTTGTTATTTACCCTGTTTATACCTCTCATGAATTTGTCGACCTCAATCAAGTCCGCTACAAACTCTGTCTTTCTCATGCAAATAATCTTAACCTATTCAACCTCAATTCATCGCGAGCGCCCTGTATACCAGGCAACAGCCTGCTGAACATCATCTGCACCCTCTCCAAAACATCCACGTCCTTTTGTTAACGTGGCGACCAGAACTGTACTGAGCATTCCATATATGGCCAAACCAAAGTACTCTCCAACTCTAATATGGCCTGCTATCTCTTGGACTAAATAAACCGTCCGATGAAGGAAAGAATGCTTGACTCGTCTATCCAATATCATTGCAACATTCAGGGAACAAAGGACCTGAACACCTAGATCTCTCTGTTGCATCTGTTTACACCAGAAGATTTCCATTTAATGTATCGTTCACTCTTCAATTGGAGCATGCAAATTGCATCACCTTGCATATGCCCAGATTGAACTCCATCTGCCATTGCTCTGCCCAATCCTGCACTCTATCTGTATTGTGCTCTGTTTTCTGACAGTTCACTTCACTCTCTGCTTCTCCGTCTGCAAATTTCATCTGCTCCTCCACCTCGTATCATCTGAAAACAGTATAATCTGAGTACCTGTACCTTCCTCCACATAACGCATGTATATGATAAACAATAGTTGTACCAGCACGGATGATTATGGAACACCACGAGTCAGAGTCCTCTATATTGAGAAACACGTTTTCACTGCTACTCTCTGTCTCCTATTGCTCTGTCAGCTCTTTATCCATCTAGCTAGTACACCCTGGACCACATGTGACTTCACTTTCTCCATCAGTCTACCATGGGGATCTTTAACATTCACTACTGAAGTCCATATATGTGGCATTTCCAGCCTCTCCTTTATCAATCAACTTGTCACTTCTTCAGATAATCAATTAAGTTGATAAGGCATGGACATCCCTGCACAACACCATGTTATCTATCATTGATCAGCCCATTTTCTTCCAAATGTAAACAGGTCCTGTCACTCATTACCTTCTCCAGCAGCGTCCCTATCAATGACGTCAGACTCACCAATCTGTAACTACTGGCATTAACTGTGCTACCGTTGTTAAACAAGGGGACAGCATTAGTATTTCTTCTGTACTCTGGGGCCTCACCCGTATTCAAGGACCTGGAAATAACGCTGTTAAGGCTCCACCTATTCCTTCTCTCGCTACCCTGAATAACCTGAGGTATATCCTACCAGAATCTTGGGATTTTGTCACCTTAATGATTTTTAGAGTACCTGACACTTCCTTCCTCTTTATTCCAAATTGACCGAGAGTAATCAAGCAGCTATATCTCAACTCAACGTCCATCATGTCCCTCTCCCCGGTGAATATCAAAACAATGTACTCAAGAAGAGTCTCATCTATTTTCCAGGGCTCGGCGGCTATATTTCCTCCTGTGCTCTTCAGTGGGCCAATTGTTTCTCTAGTTACACTCTTGCTCCCAGAATATAGATAATAGGCTTTTGGACTTTCCTTAAATGCGTCCACGAAAGATATCTCATCACATCTTACAGCCCCCTTAATTCCTTCTTAATCTATGGTCCTATATTCCCGCTGTTCTTACAAAGCTCCGTCTGTCTTCAGTCGCTGAGACCGTTCGTATGCTTCCTTTTTCGTCTTAGATTGTCTCACAATTTTAGCTGTCATCCATGGTTCCTTAATCTTGCCAGTTTTAACCCTCATTTTTACAGGAACATGTCTCTCCTACATTCTAATTACCCTTTCCTTCAACGCCTCCCACATATCAAATGTGAATTTACCTTCAGATAGCTGCTCCCAAACTATATTCCCGATTGCATATCGAATTTTGGGATCATTGGCCTTCCCCAATTTAGTACTCTTCCTTTACGAAAACTCTTGTCTTCGTCCATGAGTATTGTAATACTTATAGAATCGTGATCACTATTTCCAAATTACCCTCGACTGAAAAGTCAACCACCTGACCAGGCTCATTCCTCAATACCCGGTCCAGTATGCCCCCTTCCTGTGTTGTACTATTTACATGTTTCTCTATAAAAACCTTCCTAGATGCTCCTTACCTATTCTGCTCCATCTAAACCTCTTGGACTAAGTGAACCTCAGTCAATATTGGTAAAATTAAAATCTCCGAAAACCACCACCCTGTTGCTCCTACATCTTCACATAATCCGTTTTCATATTTGTACCTCTAAGTCACGTTCGCAGTTGCAAGGACTCTAGAACATCGCCAACATTATGACCGCACTCTTCCTATTTCTGAGCTCTGACCATATTGCCTCACTTTTCGAGGCGGCAATAGTTTTTTTTCATCAACCAAATTTAAACAATAACATCATACTGCCAGGAACTAATCCATGTCCTAAATTTATCTGCCTTGCCTACTGCACTTTTGCATTAAAACAAATGCACTACAGACCTCCAGGTTCTTTGCATACCTCATCTGCTCCCTGTCTCCTATTCCACTTAGTACGTTGACTTCATTATCTCCTTTTCACAGAGTAAAGTTACTATGTCGTTACACTCGACGAACCTCCTCATTTGGTTCCCATCTACCAACGGCGTTAGCAAAAGCACCGCCAAGGACATTGGTACCAGTCCGGTTTGATGTAAATCATTCAAATTGTAAACTACCCAATTCCAACGGAACAGTTTCCGATGTCGGAAAAATATGAAGCCCTCCCCCCTCACTTCAGCTGCCTTCCCTCAAGACATGCATCCCTCCTGCCTATTCATTCATTTCTACTCGGGCGAATGCATGGCATTGTTCGAAATCCCGTGTTTACTCCCTTTGAAATCATACCTTTTGTGAACTTGGCTTATTTCTGAAATTTTGCTTCCAGGGCATTATCCCGTTTTTATAAATATCATTGGTACTTACATGCAGCACGAGAATTGGCTGTTCACCAACCTCCCCTTCAGAATGTTCTGCAGCCAAAATGAGATATTCTGACCCATGCATGTGGAGGCAATATGCCGCCTGTGACTCTCTTTTTCACCACACAACTATCTATTCACCTTCCAACCAAACCCTCGTCACTAGAGTCCATCCACTCTCTTTCACACCTTTCTGTACAGAAAAACCAGCAACTTTGCGTCAAAATTGGCTATTGCAACCATTCCGTGGTGAGCCATCTCCCCCTGCAGTCTGGAAACGATATGACTGTTTTGGAGAGAAACAAACGCAGGGGATATCTGCACTCCCTTGCTTATCTTTCTCTGCCTTACGGCCACCCATTCCCCTTCTCTCTCAGCAATTCTAATCTGTGGTGTGACCAGTTCATTAAATGTTCTATCCACGAAAACCTCAACATTGCGAATGCTCCAAAGTGAGACTATCTTTAGCTCCAGAGCCATGATGCGGCCTAACAAGGGCACACCTGCTGCTCGTGAAGTTGTCAGGGACACCAGCTGTGTCCCTGAGCTCCCATACTGAGCACGGTTCTGTGGTCTCCTGCAATTTTTAATCGTAAGTTTAATTTAGTCATAACTTAGATAAACAAAACAATAGGAATGAACCATTTTCTTTTTCACCAATCATACGATTTTAAAAAAGAAATAGAAAAAAGCATTGCCATATCAGCACACCACCGAGTCCTTTTCTTTTTGGTTGGAGGTGGAGGACAGGTGGGAGACACTACATGTCCAGTGTCTCGGGTTCAGCTGCTGCCCAAATCTTTTTATTCACCCACCTTCCCAGAGTGCAATTCGACCACTCCCCCTCAGCTCCTCGCTCTCACCGCCGTGTCCGCTGTTGAAAATGAAGGCTGCTGGCACTAGAGGTGAAGCCCTTATAATTTGGGAAACTTACCATTCCGTCAGCCCCCGATTCTCACTCTTTTTCTTTCCTCCGGAAAAATGAAGTCCACTGACTCTAACGTTAAGGCAATTTTGGTGAGAATTTTTACCTACTCGGCAGCCCCCGGCCCTTTCTTTCTCTTGCTCCTCTGGAAAAATAAGACCTGTGATACACCTCATTTTTACAATTTGCCGAGTCAAAAAGACCCCTCTGTCCACCGTCGTCACTCACTTTGCACACATTCCATTTCACATTCCACATTGAATTCGTGAAGAGCACTGTATAATGTGGATAGTGGACGTTCAGAAGCGGACTGTCTACTGGGTATGTTAGCCGCTATATATCTATTTACTTACCTCCGAATTTCTTGTTTTATCTGATGTATTTCTTCAGGCGCTGCCTTGCAAGGAACTGATGGCCTCTTGGTGTTATCACTAAGTATTAACCTAGACACGTAAGCAAGTTACGTTCGAGTCCTATTGCAACAGAGTGTGCCATTTCAATTCAACAGAAGTCAATATTGATGTTCGGGTCAATGCATCTGATTAACTAATGTTCTTTCGGGCAGGGAGTTTGTCAACTTTACATGTATATGGCGATTCCAGTTTTACCGGAATGTGGTTGACTCTGGGTATTTACAGCATGGACAATAAATGCTGGACTAGCGAGCACTATCCACATTCTGCAAGTGATCACATTTTTAAAACCCTCT
This sequence comes from Chiloscyllium plagiosum, assembly GCF_037043375.1. Classification (NCBI taxonomy): domain Eukaryota; kingdom Metazoa; phylum Chordata; class Chondrichthyes; order Orectolobiformes; family Hemiscylliidae; genus Chiloscyllium; species Chiloscyllium plagiosum. Next base: position 29,808,999 of record NW_028270179.1, read on the forward strand.
GTCAAAGCATTTTCTCCTCCTGAGAAAACCCCTGTGCGTCGGTAAAGCGCCATGAGAGGAAGAGCAATAATTTGGTCGATCCTTACTTCGATAATCTGCAGCCTCTGATGCTGTTTACCCTCCTTCAGACATTAATGTTCGAATATATTCTGTTCTTGCATAAGTTTAAAATGGCAGAAACATTCCTCTTCTTTCTCAGTGTCTTCAGTTAACACTCTCATAAAAAAAGTGCTTGAATAATATGCTTAAAACTTCCACATTTATATTTATATCAGAAGTATGAAGTAGAATCCACAAAATGTCTTCAGGATATATTCAGTCGACAATACAAAGCAAACACAGGAAGGGATTAGCAGTTCTAGCCGTTATTTTACTTTTAGAACGAAGATGATCTGCTGCAACATGTTTTTTACTTGCTGGCAGTTACCTCTTTGATTCTGAACAATGTCTGCCCGATGTTCCGCAATGCTGCCCTTGCTCTATTTCTTCACGTTTGAGCCATCCCAGCGTTCCATTTGTCATCTCTTTCCTTACCAGCAGGTTCAATTCTCAAAGAATCGCTTCCCGCTAATCTGCTACAAGAAAAAGAAGTCCCTTCCCATCAAGAGTCTAAAGGGAAATGTCCCACACAACACCTGATCCATGCCTTTAATATTCCCATATCTCATTTGTATATTTTAAAAATATCAAAATGAATCTCTTCATCAGCTTATTTTATATGTTGTCTTACAAAATCTAAACATTTCTTATATTCCTCTTCGTTTTTTCACTGTCCAAGGCTACAAGAAATCTTGGTGTTGTTTTATTTATACCTGAGAATAAGCTAATTTACTTTAGAATAAGCTAATTTACTTTATTTCATACTCACAATGCAGTATCCACTTCACCGGGTAGACAAGCACAGATTGTGTGACCATTTTGCAGAACACAGCTACTTAATCGCACGCAGCAACTGCAGCTTTGTTTTCTCTCCTTCACGTGGCTGAGCATTTCCCAGATTTTTTTAAAATTTCAAATTAACACGTCTTGTAGTGTTTGTTTGTTATTCAGTATATGTTACATAGGAAAATGCAGAAAAGAGAATGCCAGATTATCTGTTGTGATTCTGTAAGACACGGTTAAAATATTTGAAACCCATCGAACAGAACTAACTTGACTTCGATAAATTAAACAGCGTGAAAACATTGTGCTTAAAACAAGGAAGAGCTGTACTCTGTTAACCGGCATCGGTTCAGCTTAGTTGGTTGGGTTGTTGGTTTACAACGCAGTGTGATACCAACAAAACAGATTCAATTCCCTCCCCAATTTGTGGTTACCATGAAAGTATTTCCTTCTCGACCTCTTTCCTCAACTGAGGTCTGTTGGCCCTCAGGTTAGATCACCACCAGTGGCTTCACTCGAATGAGGGAGCAGCCCCTATATTTTGGTAAGACTGTGTGGACAAAGCATCAACTCTATCAACGGCAGCAACCCCAACGATCATAATTCAGTTCCAGGTATATTTAGCAGCAAGTGCTCACACAAATCTTACCCCAAACTAAAAAATACACTATTACTATTACGGCCTATTTCCTGTTGTTTTCCAAATTCAGTGAGATGTCTTATCTTTCCCGTCATGAATATTGAAACCAGGTTCATAGCAGGACAAAGTTCCAAACATTGCATTCAGATTTCAGCTCAAGACATTACGTTCACCGCAGCTGCTGTTTGAATAAATTTATCATCTTACAGCTCTCTTCACAGTTAAAACTGTTGAAATATTACCTATTTCAAAGATGGTTCAAGCTTGGAGAGAGTGAAAAGACATGATGGGCACTGAGCATAATTGTGGAATTAATGTATAGGAGAATCAGGAGGATCAGCACCATCTACCATTTACAATGCCATGTATAAGCTGATGTAAAACTTTCTGTTTTACATTCCCACTCCTCGCTTTCCAATACAGCTTGAATGCATCAGTCTGCATTTACAGCAAGCAGTTAATTGATCCGATGACTGGATATGGAAAGGGATCTCAAGTTAAGTACAGAAGACGAAATAGAATCAGAGAGTGGTTAAAATACCATAGAACATGGAATGTTACAACGCAATACAGGCTACTTGGCACTCGATGTGGCGCAGATCTGTGAATCCAATTTAAAGCCCGTCTAGCAAACATTATTCAATTTTCATGCATATGTTTGTCCAATAACCATGTAAGTGTCCTTAAAGTTGGCAAGTCTATTACTGTTGCAGGCAGGGCATTACACGACCCTACTACTACCTGAGTAAACAACCATGTCTGACCCATATCAAACACTCCTAAATTTAAAGCTATGCCCCGTCGTGGTTGGCATCAAATTCCGAGGAAAAAGACTCTCACTGACCAACCGATCTAACTCTCTGATTATCATACGTATTTTAATTAAGTCATCTCAAAAACCTCTTCTTTCTTAACAAAAGCAGCCTTAAGTCCCTCAACGTTTCCTCATAAGTCCTTCTCTGCATACCAGGCAGTATCCGAGTAAATCTCCTCTAGCTCTCAAACGCTTGCACATCATTTCCTTCAATGTGGTGACCAGACCTGAGGACGCAATCCACAATATTCCAAGTGCAGCAACATCAGAGATTTGAACAGTTGCATCATGAACTCATGGTTCCGAAGCTCAATTCATCTTTCAATAAAAATTAAAACACCATATGCCATCTTAACAACCCTATCAACCTGGGTGTCAACTTTCAGGGACATAGCACATGAGCAGCGAGATCTCTCTGCTAATCCACGCTACCAATAAATATGCCATTAGTTCAGTACTCTGTATTCCTCTTTTTCCTTTGAAAGCGAACCACTTCACATGTTTCCGCATTGAACTGCATTTGCTATCTCACAACCCAGCTCTGCAGCTTATCTATGTCCCTCTGTAACCCATAACATCCTTCAGCACGATCCACAATTCTACCAACCTTACTGTCTTCCGCAAATTTACTAACTCATCCTTCTCCGCCCTCATCCAGCTAATTTAAAAAAATCACAAACAGCAGTGAGCCCAAAACTGATCATTGAGATGCACCATTAGTACGTGAACTCCAGGTTGAGCATTTCCGATTAACCAACACTATCTTCTTTCTTTTTGCTACCCAATTTATGATCTCGCCGCTAAATCACCCTCAATGCCATGCCTCCGTATTTTCTGCAATAGCCGAGCGTGGGGCACCTTATCAAACGCCTTCCTGAAATTCAGATGCACCACCACAACCGCTTTGACCTCATCCACCTGTTTGGTCACATTCTCAAATAGCTCAATCATTTTGGTGAGGCATGAGCTAACCTTCACAAAATCGTCTTTCTAGATTACTACAAATACCATCTCTTACAACCTTTTCTAACACTATACCAAAACTGAATTAAGGCTCAATGGTCTTTAATAACTAGAATTGAATCTACTCCCCTTCTTTTGATCGGGGACAACATTTGTTATCCTCCAGGCTCCCAGCATTATTCCTGCAGACATTGACGACATAAAGATCAAAGGCTCTGCAATCTCCTCCCGGGCAAGCCAGAAAGACGTCCAGGGTAAATCCCATCCAGCACAGGGGACTTACCTATTTTCACACTTTCCAGAAATGCTATCTCCACGTTTTTATGAATCAAAATCCGATATAGTCTTGTAGCCCTTATTTGAGTATGCACCTCGACAACATTGTGTTTTTCCAATTTGAATACTTAGGAAAACTACTCATTTAATGCTTCCTCTGTCTGTTCATACTCCATGCATAACTTCACACAACACTTCTTGATTGGACCCATTCATTCTCTACTTATTCATTTGTTCCTGATAGAATCTAACATAAACCTTCTTCTTCCTCTGCAAGAAAACTAAAAGTTACCATCACTGTTAATGAAATAAGAGTGCTGTTCATGTCAAAATATTTTAATACATGAACACGATTATGACCCTCGTGGCGGCCTGGTATTACTTTATAAATTTCTTGGGAAAATTTTTAATTGTCGGCTCCCTGCAACAATATATAAGTCAGGAGAACCTGAATTGGTTTTTTGTCTCGCTGTATTGTTGTTCCAAGCAATGAAAGCAGTATTATAGCGGCAGCAACAGAGGCAGAAATTGTTGGAAAAACTCATCAACTTCGGCAACATCTGTGGAGAGAATTCAGACTTAATATTTCGGAAACGAGTGAAATTTCCTCAGACTGTTAACTTTGTTATCTCTCCACAGGTGGTCCCAGACCTGCTCAGCTTTTCCACCATTTTCTATTTTTGTGTCGGATTTTCAGAATCTGCAGTTCTTTCAGTTTAATTTCTCATGTAACTGTAGTGGCAGCAATGTTCTCAATGTTATCATTGGGTCAGAGTGAGAGCAGCAAACGGGATCTGTGACAGGAAGTACAGTATACACAAAGCGCAATGAATTCCATGCTGGTTCTGAGCTCTACGTACTGCTCAAGGAGCTGAAAGAAGATGGTTGCACCTTGAGGCCTGTGATTACTTGGAATCAGCTCACTGTTGTTGATTGTTTATGACTTGATTTATTGTGGTAAACCATGGTTCTGGGTAACGAACCAGGCCAGGTGTTAGAATTAGAGGTAGGTGAGCACTTTGGGGACAGTGACCACAATTCGGTGACTTTTACTCTCGTGATGGAGAGGGATAGGTGTGCACTGCAGGGCAAGAGTTATAGCTGGGGGCAGGGAAATTATGATGCTGTGAGGCATGACTTCGGATGCGTGGCTTGGAAAAGTAGGCTTCAAGGCAAGGGCGTAATTGATATGTGGAGCTTGTTCAAGGAGCAACTATTGAGTGTCCTTGATAAGTATGTACCTGTCAGGCAGGGAGGAAAGAGTCGTGTGAGGGAGCCGTGGTTTAATAAGGAATTGGAATCCCTCGTTAAATGGAAGAGGGCGGCCTATGTAAACATGAGGCGTGAAGGTTCAATTGGGGCGATTGAGAGTTATAAGGTAGCCTGGAAGGATCTGAAGAGAGAGCTAAGAGCAGCAAGGAGGGGACATGAAAGATCCTTAGTTGGTAGGAATTAGGGAAAACCCGAAGGCTTTCTATAGGTATGTCAGTAATAAAAGAATGACGAGGGTAGGAATAGGTCCAGTCAAGGATCGTAGTAGGAAGTTGCGTGTGGAGGCTGAAGAGATTGGGGAGACACTGAATGAATACTTTTCGTCAGTATTCAATCAGGAACAGGACATTGTTGTCAATGTGAGTACTGACTTACAATTAAGTTGAATGAATGCCTTTGAGGTATGTAGGGAAGTGGTGTTGGAAATTCTGGAAAGGGTGAAAATAGATAAGTCCCCTGGGCCTGATGGCATTTATCCTAGCATTCTCTGGGAAGCAAGGGAGGAGATTGCAGAGCCATTGGACTTGATTTTTACGTCCTCGTTGTCTACAGTAGTGCCAGAAGACTGGAGGCTAGCAAATGTGGTTCCCTTGTTCAAGAAGGGGAGTAGAGATAACCCTAGTAACTATAGGCTGGTGAGTCTCACTTCTGTTGTGGGCAAAGTCTTAGAGAGAATTGTAAGGGATAGGATTTATGAACATCTGGATAGGAATAATGTGATCAAGGATAGTCAGCATGGTTTTGTGAAGGGCAGGTCGTGCCTCACAAACCTTATTGAATTCTTTGAGAAGGTGACTAAGGAGGTGAACGAGGGGAAAGCGGTAGATGTGGTGTATATGGATTTTCGTAAGGCGGTTGATAAGGTTCCCCAAGGTAGGCTACTTCAAAAAATACGGATGTATGGCATTGAGTTGGAGGTTTGGATTAGGAATTGGCTGGCTGGAAGAAGACAGAGGGTAGTAGTTGATGGTAAAGGTTCATCTTGGAGTGCCATTACTAGCGGTATTTCCGCAAGGATCTGTTTTGGAACTATTGAAGAAGGCATATGGTGTACTGGCTTTTATTGGTAGAGGAATTGAGTTCCGGAGTCCTGCGAACATGTTGTAGTTGTATAAGACTCTGGTGCGGCCGCACCTGGAGTATTGTGTGCATTTTTTGTCACCATACTATAGGAAGGATGTGGAGGCACTGGAACGGGTGCAGAGGAAGTTTACCAGGATGTTGCCTGGTATGGTAGGAAGATCGTATGATGAAAGGCTGAGGCACTTGTGGTTGTTTTCATTGGAGAAAAGAAGGTCTGGGGTGACTTGATAGAGGTGTACAAGGTGATTAGGGGTTTAGATAGGGTTGACCGTAAGAACCTTTTTCCACGTATTGGAGTCAGCTATTACGAGGGGGCATAGCTTTAAATTAAGGGGTGGTCGGTATAGGACAGATGTTAGGGGTAGGTTCTATACTCAGCGAGTCGTGAGTTCATGGAATGCACTGCCAGTAGCAGTGGTAGAGTCTCCCTCTTTATGGGCATTTAAGCGGGAATTGGAGAGGCATATGGAGGATAGTGGGCTAGTGTAGGTTAGGTGGGCTTGGATCGGCGCAACATCGAGGGCCAAAGGGCCTGTACTGCGCTGTATTCTTCTATGTTCTATGTTCTATAAAGACTAATAGATTGGAGGTGGCTGGAATTAATAGAATAATCAAATCTACAAGCATGGAATGAGGCTTTCCACGTTTTCTGTATGAATATCTTTGAAAGTGTTGGCCAATTATTACTTCACCATCTGCAATCTCGGACCGAGTCAATACACTGTCAATAGTAACCCGATGTTTCTGATAATACTGCGGGCTGTTTTGGAAAGCACATGCTGGAATATATTTATTCATATTGAAACATCAAGGATGAGAAGAAGAATATTGCAAACTTTTTAATTGGACTTGATGGAGTTAGCCATAAGACAAAATTTCATTAAAACAGTTGAATGCTTGGTTATTGATCGTCAGTTAAAGAAATGAACCGGTTTCGTGCGATCCCACGTAACCACTTTTTTTTTTGTTTTGCTACATTCAGAGGTAAACTATCTGTAGATTCAATAGCTCAGTCTCCAATGTCATTATCTATTTTAGAAAAGACTTCCGTGTTGGAGAGTGTAAATATATGGCTTTGCATGGCGACACCATGAAATTGTACCGACAAAAAGCGGGACAGACCATAAGCCAGATCATAGCCAAAACTGCATGACTGGGATAAAGATGGAAGCGCCCGCTGATAATTCTACAATGTCGATGTATCTCATTGTGAGCACCCTGAATGTGTAGAACGGGTTGATCGATGACTGCACAACGAGGCATCCATCAATTCGATGGCAAGAAACCGCAGGAAACATCTCCATGGGTGTTTGAATCTGTCGACATGAGTCATTTCATTAGAACGGCGAGTTTTTAATAGGGGCCAACTGTCCAAAAAGACATATAGTCATTTGTGATCTTCATGACATGTCTGTGCTGTGCACAGAAGTAGATGCACAACTCTCACACTCGAACATCAGTAACACATTGAGTGCCAAGTGTTGGTGCTAAAATGAATGATGTGTTCTCTAGGTGATGTATGGTCTAGTAAAGTATTGTAATTATCAATGTGGGATTTCTCCTGAGTAACAGATCGATGATTCCTAGTCTCCTTCGGTAACAAACGGTTGCTTTCGAGAATTTCATACCACTTCACTGCCAGTGGCAGTTTGGAAGTCTTAGCTATCCAGAAAACTCATAAACCTCAAAGAAAAGTAAAATCTCCACAGACTGACGAAACCCAATGGCTGCTTTCTCATAAAATAGAGACGTTTTCCTGTTTTTGAACCTGAGGCTCAGAGAAGGAGAGTCCTTAATGGTAGGCTCAGCCAGTGCAAGAATAGCAACCATGCTTTTGTCATCACTATATATCATAAATGATACACCCGGCTAAATGAACTAACCATAAGAGCATATGGCCATAAGACATAGAAGTGGAAGTAAGGCCATTCCGCTCATCGAGTCGACTGCGTCATTCAATCATGGCTGATGGGCATTTCAACGACACTTACCTGCACTCTCCCCATAGCCTTCAATTCCTTGTGAGATCAAGAATTTATCAATCTCTGCCTTGAAGATGTTTAAATTCTCCGGCGTCCAACTACACTTTCTGGCAATAAATGTCACAGGCCCACAACTCTCTGGCTGTCGAAATCTTTCCTCATTTCCACGGCTGTGCCCAGAGGTCCTAGTAACCCCAACTACCGGCAACAAATTCCCAGCGTCTACACTTCCTTAGCCACGTACATCTTGTAAGTTTCTATTAGATCTCCCCTCAGACTTCACTACACTAAGTACAACGCCAGGATGCTAAGCCGTTCATCGGACGTTCAGCCGACCATTCTATGGATCTTCACTGGGCATGCTCTATTATTAGTATTTCCTTCCTGAGGTGTAGGGCCTAGACTTGGACACACTATTGTTAATGGTGCCTAACTAGAGCTTTATAAAATCTCAGTAGCACATCGCTGGTTTTAGATTCGAATGCTCTTGAAATAAACGACAGCATTACATTTGTTTTTTTATAACTTCGGATTCAACCAGCAAGTCAATATTTGGAGAATCCTGGACTAGAACTCCCAAAATCAATACGCAAATATAACACGTCAGAAGATTTCGACCAAGGGATGCTCTTGCAGGACGAAGTGCTGATTTAACTGATCTCTGCGTTAATTACACTGCAGCCACCAGACTAATGTATATGGGACTTTTGATAACAGAATTGGAAGAAGGGATCCCCAGATTTTACAAAAATGAAGAAAGATCATCAGAAGTCAAACTGTCCAGTAATGCACCACAAATAGGTTTATGAATATAATTTATTTTAATATAAAATGAACGAATGTATTTCTCATTTGGTCTTAAGTGTATGCATTACGTATTATGTGCTGCTTTGATATTTTACTGATAAACCTGTGACTCTCCCTTTCACGACCGAATTACAGTCTATTCTTGGATGTGTCAGCATCCTCCAGTGGACACCAACTGAAACTCTCAGTGTAGACTTTTGAAATGGAACTCTGTAGCGCTTTGGATTTCATGGCAAAGAAATAATGGGCAGTATCGGAAAAGATCCCCGGGGATAATTGAATAAATCAATTTGGCTTCTTAGTTGAAAGCAGAAGAGAACTTATCTAATAAATCTTTGAACATATAATCTGAGCGACACCTCATAAATACATGGCTCGCCAAATGGCCACGAAACTTGAAGTACCAGAACCAAAGTTGGAGTAACAGCTGCTGAGTAAATGTAATTCAGAATTGTTAATAATTGTTAATTCAGAATAATTAATTGAGAGTGACCATGGAATCATCTTATCTTTTAAATTACTCCATGCAACACAATCTCGAATTGATTAAAGGTCTGGCATGATTGTAATCGGCATCATAGAAACTGAACGGTTAATAGGCAGCATGATTGACATAGCGAGTAAAAAAAAACGGGTGCACATAATGTTTCATTTAGATATTCACAGGAATGACAAAATGTTTCAGTAAAATTGAAACGTCCAGTATGAAGAACTAGATGAACCAGCAAAATAGATGAAGGCCTTTTTGCAATTACTGGTAAAATGAGGAGCGTATCCAGAAAAACAGGATTAGTTGGTCTCTCAGATCAGATCAGACGACAATTCTTTACCAAACCACATTATCTGCAGTTCAATGACTGTAGAGGACTGGTTATTTTTCTCTCCTGTCTGTTTGTCTCCAAATCTCTTGCTCTCTTTTAATCGCCATGCTAATTTGATAGTCAGTCTATCGTGTCCCAGAAGCTGGAAAGTGTAAATTGTTGAAAACTTAATTCCTTCTACATTTCCGTTTCATCAAGTTTCCCATATGCAGTGCAACTTTCATGGAGCAGTTGAAACAGATAAAATATGATTACTATTCAGGAAGTGGCCAAGTTTAAGTTTGAAACAGTTGCATTCAAATCCTCTTGTATTTTGAGTACGGGTGAACCAATTAATGTAGTCATAATGTCACTTGACTATGCATCCAGATTTAATGGCTGGCGTTCTGGGACATGGGATTGGATGACAAAGTTGGAATTTCATAGAAATCTGGGATGAAAGCAAAAGTTGACCTCACAGTGACCATGTAGCAGTTGCTATTCATCATCAAAATTCTTTTGGTCACTAATATTATTAGCGAACGTAATCTGGCATGCTTATATATTCTGGACAACACGGGTCGAAACTGTTGCCCGTGTGGACCTATGCTCAATCACGCTTCGGCCGGCGTTTTCGTTTTAAGTGGATATGCATATTCACAATATACAAAACATGCAAATCAATGTATTTCCTTTCTTGGAAGTCGTTCCAAACACATTTGCTTAATTTGATGCCATGTTTGAAGAGAAACGTTTCTATCTCCACCTCAGATTCACTTGGTGTCTTTGTATTTGTTTATCTCTGTTTCTCAGCCTCTATGCTTCCATACTGGTGCATGCACATTTCTGATTGAATATTTTATCCAGTCTTCGAAGTCATTATGTTATATCGCCCTGTATTCACCTACTTCTGAATGTCTTCTTACCTCCTCTTTATCTGTCCACATGTCAAAACATATCTGACCGTATCTGTCATTGCCAGATGTTGTGCACATTGAAAATTTGCTGATTTTTACCACTCATAGGAGGAACATTTACAGCATTTATTGGACTTGTTCGGTCGACGTCGGAAAGCAAGCTTTCTGGTGAACATGGACAAATGGCCTCACGGGAAGCGAAAACAAAAGTAATTGGTGATTTTTACACAATGTCGACAAAAAAAGTATAACGGTTCCAAGGTTTGAGTGGAGAACGGGAAAAATTTCTGGCTGTAACAGATGCTCCTTTTTTGATGTATTTTCGGCTTTCGAGATGATTTCCTCGAATTCCAGGTGCAGCCATTACTGTTTTCTATGCTGTGGGATTGTTTTGGAACTATGGAGAGAAAAGTAAAGTCAAAACAACATCACTTTTAAAAGGGAGAACAAAAGACAAAGGAAGCACATGGCGATGTCAGTGCAGGAGAGAGAGGGGGAAAGTAAACAACATTGCTAACTGACAGAATCGCGAACTTCTGCAGTTGCTGCTTTTACTGCAGAATCTATATATCGTCAGATATCGGAGTGCGTCTGGGAAAATAAAAAAAACAATGAAATTCTCAACTGATCTTGCAGAAACCTGTTTGGCAGAGGTTACAGAACAGAAACAGAAACAGACCGTGGCCTTCAAATAAGTCTGCAGTATTGAATAGTGTGAGTTATTTCTTGACTATATGCTTTATTGAGCTAAGTTTCTTGATTAACCTTAAAATATATACGGCATAAGTATTAATTTAATCTGGAGAAGAGATTTATTTCGGGGAATAAGACCGTGCTATTTTCTTGGTCTGTAGAATGAGTGATACCAGAATTGTGCATAATATTGCAAATGTAGCTGAATTAATGTATTAAACCTGCCTTGAGTTCATCTGCTTTCCCTGTTCAGACTCTTGTGTTGAAATAAATGTAGATTGATTTGGCAGTTCTGCCTCGTTCTCCGCTCTATACCTGCCTGCACTGACTGACTTGCTCTGTTACCCAAGTGTAGAAATCTTAAGACTGATTTCTTTCAACGAGATGTTTCCACCTTCCCCCGACGCTCCAGCACCTTATTCGTTTTAATCCCTCCGAGCAGCTTTTCCATATCTCCCCGCCAGTGCATTAGTCACCTTCTCATTTAGGTGCAATTCGTCCTTCTTATACAGGTCACTTGAACGACAGAAGTGATTAAACACTGAATTCCCAGCGAGATTCTGGTAAAACACTTTTGAACCCTTTGCAGTTCAGTAATATCCTTCCTACAACAGGGAGAGCAGAACTGGAAGGAGTACTCCAGAAGAGGCCTCACCAATCTCCTGTACAGTCTGACGTGACGGCTAAACTCATATATACAAACGTCTAAATAATGACAGCAAGCATGCTAAACGCTTTCTTAGCCACCATACGTAAAACGTGATGCAACCTTTAAAAATATATGAAATTGAAATACCATCCCTTCTACAACATTGCAGAAGGGCCTACTTGCAATCGTTTAAGTGATGTCTTTGTTTTACCAAAACACAATTCCTCGGAAACTAGATTGCCCACTGTTCAGTCCATTGGCCCAATTGATCTTGACCTCTTTAAAATCTCAGATAGCCATATTCACTGCCCACTAACCAGCAAACTTAATGTTAAGTGCAGTACTAGCCACGATGATTTCTATGTTCTCCTCGAAGTAAGTAATATAAGTTTCACTATTTTGTCTTTTTAAAATGTTATTCTCTCCTGATATTGTTTTGAGCACAGTTTGTAAAAGCAGAAGCGCCTAAGTGTCTTGCTTTAGGCAGTCTGTAGATTATTTGAAAACAAAACGGTTAAGAATGCAGGGGGAGTACGCAGTTCTCCCTGTTCAGGGTGTTTCTAGTTTGTTTGTTTCTGCTGTAGCAGACACAAGATGTTTGAGTACAAACAGGTTGAAATGTTTATTAAATTATTCCTTACTGACTTTTCCTGAGCTCTCTATGGATTTTGCTCCGTTCTGCTCGGAAGAATCTGTTGCTCCGTTCTGCTTGATACGAAGATCGGTGGAGTTGTGGATAGTGAGGAGGGCTCTTGTCGGCTGCAAAGGGACTTGGATATGATGCAGTGCTGGGCTGAGGAGTGGCAGATGGAGTTCAACCCTGCCAAGTGTGAGGTTGTCCATTTTGGAAAGACAAATAAGAATGCGGAATACAGGGTTAACGGTAGGGTTCTTATTGAGGTGGAGGAACAGAGGGATCTTGGGGTCTATGTTCATAGGTCTTTGAAAGTTGCCACTCAGGTGGATAGAGCTTGAAAGAAGGCCTATGGTGTTTTAGCGTTCATTAGCAGAGGGATTGAATTCAAGAGTCGTGAAGTGATGTTGCAACTGTACAGGACTTTGGTTAGGCCACATTTGGAGCACTTTGTGCAGTTCTGGTCGCCTCACTTTAGGAAAGATGTCGAAGCTTTGGAGAGGGTGCAGACAAGATTTACCAGGATGTTGCCTGGAATGGAGAATAGGTCGTACGAGGATAGGTTGAGTGTGCTAGGCCTTTCCTCATTGGAACGGCGAAGGATGAGGGGTGACTTGATAGAGGTTTATAAGATGATCAGAGGAATAGATAGAGTAGACAGTCAGAAACTTTTTCTCCGGGTACAACAGAGTGTTACAAGGGGACATAAATTTAAGGTGAAGGGTGGAAGGTATAGGGGAGATGTCAGGGGTGGGTTCTTGACCCAGAGAGTGTGGGGGCATGGAATGCGCTGCCTGTGGGAGTGGTAGAGTCAGAATCTTTGGTGACCTTTAAGCGGCAATTGGATAGGTACATGGATGGGTGCTTAAGCGAGGACAAATGTTCGGCACAACATCGTGGGCCGAAGGGCCTGTTCTGTGCTGTATTGTTCTATGTTCTATGTTCTATGTTCTAATCTGTGTTTGATTCATCTTTTTGCCAAGGGGTGTGTTTCTGGCTTGTCATGATATTGAATTAGTAAATTAGTAAATTACTATATCGAATATTTGACTAAGTTTTCCAAATGTTAAATTAATCTAAATTCCGTTTTCTTTTGCACGTGTTTTAACCGTAGATTTTAAATTAATAAGCTGTTTTGCTTATAGCCGAGTGGTTTGACCAGTTGCATCACGCCTGCAACACCCACTACACACGGACATGTAAAATAAGAAGAATGTTAGGGTCTCAGCTACATTTCAAAAATATGTTTAAATGGATTGCGCCTGATCCATAACATAAGTGACAAACAAGAGCGGAACCAGAACTGATCCCTATGTTATTCCGCTGCTTACAGTCCTTCAGTACGAATAACATAACACTCTCTTGTCTCCTGCTATTAAATCAATTTTGAATCCAATTTGTATAGTCACCTTAATTTGCATGTGATTAAACGTTGCTAATTACTTTTCCATGTGGAAACTTGGCAAAGGCTTTACTAACGTCGAAGTAAACAGTATCGACTGCTGTGCCCTCGTCAATCTTCTTGGCTACTTCATGGAAAAAACTCAATCGTGATTTCAGACAGGATTTATTTCGCATGAAACCATGCAGACAGTCCTTAATTATACTTTGTCTCTTCAAATGCACACACGTCTTATCTTTTAGAATCATTTTCAAGTAATTTCACATCATTAAAATCACACTCACAGGTCAACAGATGCTAGGAATCTATTTACATCTTCTCTTAAAGAAGGCAAAATGTTAGCTAACCTGCACTCAGTTGGTGTCTCACCATTATTTATAGATGCAACGAATATTGAATAATGAGTACTGGGCTAATAGCAAGTTTCTTAGTTGTATCGATGAGCAGAGAGACCAGCGTGTCCATGTGCATAGATCCCTGAAAGTTGCCACCCAGATTGATCAGATTCTTAAGAAGGCATATGCGAACTTACCATTTATTGGGAGAAAGATTGAGTTTTGTAACCGTGAGGTCATGTTGCAACAACACAAAACTCTGGCGTGGCAGCACTTGTGTACTGCGTATAGTTGTGGTCACCACATTACCAGACATATGTGGAAGCGTTAGAAAGTGTTAAAAGGAGATTGACGTGATTGCTGCCTGGCATGGAGTGGAGGTCATATGAGGAAAGGCTGAGGGATTTGATGCATTTTCGTTATAGAAAAGAAGGTTGAAATGTGACTTAATTGAGACATATAAGACAATTCGAGGGTTAGATAGGGTGGACAGTGACAACCTTTTTCCTCGAGTGGTAATGACTGGCATGAAGGGACATAGCATTAAATTGAGTTGCGTTCGATATCAGAAAGACGTCAGAGGTAGTTTCTTTATTCAGACAGTAGGAGGAATGCGGATCGGACAGCCAGCAACAATAGTAGATTCGCCAGATTTAAGGTCATTTACGTGGTCAGTGGATAAACGTATGGATGAAAATGGAATAGTGTCGATAAAACGGGCTGCAGATTGGTTTCAGAGGTCGGGGTAACATCGATTGTCGAAGGGCCTAATCTGCACTGTGAGGTTGTATGTTGTATGTGTTTTGTTCTTAATACCCAGGAGACGATTTAGTCTTATTCATTCTGTGGATGGAAACTTTATATATTCAGGAAGAAAATTTTATTTAACACAATTAACAAGTCCTGCACCGTCCAAACCTTTATCACTATCGTTGCACCAGTCAATGCGTTGAACCACACAAATTCGTACTCTTATAACTGTTTTATTATTAATTATATCTGCGATCTCTCGACATATTTCTTCCTCAATTTCTTGTGAGGTTTGCGAGCTCCAGTGCACAAGTCCATCAAAATAATCATTCCCTATTTATTTCTTGGTACGTTTTCATTGAACGATTTATCAGAAATATATTTTCGTCAAACAGTTATGTTTCCCTTAATCAAAATCATTACACTGTCGCCACATTCCCTCTTTTTCTATCCTTGCAATGACACCTGCGACCCGGTACAATTATGAAACAGTCCTGTCAATCCCTCATTAAAGTTTCTAAAACAATTACAACGTCCTAGTTCCATGTTTCCAAACATGCCCTGAGTTCATTTGCCTGACCGATGTGCACACTTGCATTGAACTAAATGCAGTTTTGTAGATTTTTTTTTCACAGTCAGTTCGTTCTCTTAATTGATGTTATCTGTCTTTAATAAGTAAAGTAAGACTTTGAGTTCTAAATATATTCTTATATATATTTCTATTTACTCTGCAACTTGTTGTATTTCACACCGACTCTTTAATTTGCCTCAGTCTTCCTTGGTAAAATTAGCAAATCCTTTGCTCCATTATCGTTTCCTTTCATACAGGTGTAACGTATTTTTTTCCCCAGACGGGGATCCCAATGATTGGAATACCGAATCGCTTAACATTGCACCAACTCTTCAGCCATTGATTTATCTCTTAGTATTTTTATTCTTTCCCTCATTTGAGCTTGGAAAGCGGAGTAAACCAGAGGTTGATAATTATGAGTTTCCGTTTCTAAATCTTCTTCGGATCATCTTACATAACTGCGAAGCCTGAAACTTTTCTCTAACTGCCTTATTCCATTAACGCGAATAATAGCTTCTGGGATCGCACTTTCCTCTTCTACAATATAATTATTTTTTGTGCCTTTAAGCCTGGCACTAAAAAAGCAGCATACTATCCTAGATTTACTGCCACTACCATAGTGTCTTGTGTCTGTATCCTTGGCAGTGGTATCCGCTCAAACAATTAGACATTTACATTTTATTAAATCCCGACTAAAATACAATTCATTGTTCTCATCTGACTATCCATTCCTTTTTATTCTTTCTCAGGGACTATCCATTTCAACAGTACCTAAAACTGAGCATCTGTGTGAAAGAGACTTCTGAACTATACTCTTAGACTGATCCTGCTCTGTATCACATATCTAAATCTGCTAGCCATTTCATTCTCTGTCTGTTGTATACCCTCAATGCCATTGAATATGAAAAGAAGCTTTCAGTAGCATATTATATGTAGAATAAACTGACTTTTCTAACGAAAATATTTAATATTAAGCACGCAGAAAATTAAAACACAATAAATAACAAATTCAAAAATATAATTCTGAAAGAAATTTATTCACTGCGCAACCAAATTTTAAAGAAAAGACTTATTCTCAAGTGGTCCAGCAGACAATTTTCAAACTTCTGTTAAAAAGAAAATACTCACTTGCAGAGACATCTATGTGTGAGCCTCCACAAGAGCTCACGAGCTAGAGGGTTGTGTAGATGGAGTGAATGGAGTGAAGGGTTGTTTTTCGCGATGGTTTGGGCTGCATTCATAATTATGTGCAATGTCTAGCTCTTAGGCAGAGCAGTTGCTATAACCAGCTGTGCTGGCTCGAGATCAGAGGCTTTCTATGGTGCATCCATAAAACTATGTAAGAGGCATTGAAAATATGCTGTCTTTCCCTAACTGCCTGGGGAATCAAGGCGTTAGTGTGCTTTCTTGAGTGTTGATTCGACCGGGATGGTCCAGCGTAAACTGTTGGTGATATTTACTGCAAGGACAAATATTCTTTGGAATTTCAGGATCAACGTTAAGTGACAGACTCTCCACGACTCAGACATTTTAAAAAAAGAAATATGACGCTCTGTTGCCTCATATATTTTTTTTTGTGGATTTGCTTCTGAATGAATTCATTATATAATATCGAGTAACACTGACCTTTCGGACCTTTCGGACATAATTCCTAAACAATCTGGGGGAATGAAATGTCACGTTGTCGCTGTCCGTTCTGTCAGAGAAGTCTTGGAAATTTGAAAACACTTGTTATCATTCTCAATCTCAATAATCTGCTGTCACATCTCAACATGGACTGAATTTACTTTATTGTATCAAGTTGACTCCAGTCAGTTTAAGTTGACTGCGAACTGAGGAGAAACATTTGGATTTGTTACAAACAAAAGGTGAAATTCTGATTAAGAAAGCAGGGTTGAACAAGAAAACCTTGTTTGTCAATTAGAGCAGGGAAGTCCAAATCTCCGACTTGCCAAAGAATTTAGTTCCTGCTTCTCTCTTTGGATGCATTCTACCAAATGCTCAACATTTAAGGTCATACTTCTATGTGCCATTGTCACACTTAATGTATCTTGGAAATAATTGTAAACCAGCATTTCGGCATGTCAAAAAGGTTCCTAACATTCTATGAGTCAGCTAGTTCACTATCCACGCTGTTCTCCATGAGCACTTGTCTTATTGTTAGCTTTATGTGCAGTACCGCAACAAACGTATTTGAAAATCCAATTATGTCTCATCTAAAATATTCCTATTTGTCCTGCTTGCCACCTTTACAATATAATCACCATGTTTGGCAGACATGAATTCCCTGTCATGTTGCTGAGACAAAAATGCTTGATTTTATTGTGGATTTCAATGTGCTCTATAAAGGGAAATTCAAGTAACAATTTTATTTAAAACATGTTTATTTCGTTCCTATTTTGAATGAAATCATTCAGTATAATTCCAAACGTCAAAGTGTTTTTTTTTAATTCTTTTGGGAAGAGTAGAACATGCAGCAGTTGGAATTTTCATTTACAGACATGAATTGATTTTAATTGGCAGAATCGTCATCCCACTATTTTGTAAATCAACCGAACCTTGTGATTACAATAATAATATTAAACACTGCCCGGACTCAGATCCAGTTCAATAAACCTCTGCTGCATGCCTTCGAATGACTACCAATATATTTGCAAAAGAAAACTGCGAGAGACATCCGTTAGAGACAGATTGTGCTTTGGAGAGGAAAACCGAAAATCTCTGAAATGTGACTGGAACGTTTTCATACTAAACGTCATAACTTTGAAATTATATAGTTCATTTGGCGTTATGAGGGCCGAAATTGTCTTTGCTGTCTATGACAGCGGTTCTTATCAGTAGCCTCTGAGCAAGTCCAACTTAGAAAAGTAAGTTGCTTGCCCCATCTTTTCGACGCAGTCCTCCATCCATGGAACTGGAAATTCATCAGTCTTTGTAATGGCGTTAACATTGCGAAATTCTACACATAACCATTGGGTGCCATCTGGCTTTGGCTCCATGACTATGGCTGAGCTCAGTCACTGCAACTCACTTCGATTATGCCGTCTTGGAGCATGCTTTGTAACTCCTTCTGAACCTATGCCAACTTTTGAGGGTAAAAGCGATAAGGATGTTGCTTTATTGGAACATCATCTTCCGTATCTACATCATGCATAATAAGGTTAATAATTCCCAGTTTCTTTCCTCATATCTCTCCATTTGATAGCAATATCGAATTAAAGGTCATTTCGATTTTCTTGTGAAAGGTAACTCAATAATAAAAGCCTATTTGTTTACAACGTCCTCATTGTCCAATTTAATTTGAGGTATATCCAATTCAGAATCCTCTGAACATGGTTTTTCCTTCGTTACTGTAATTATTTACTCCTTCTCCTCTTGCTTTCCTTCCCTATTTTGAATGTATTCATATGACACACTGTGAGACATTTCTTCCTGTCTGGAGTCGTTATCAAGTAATTCAACTCACTCGATTTCTTCTCAATTTTAAAAGGTCCACTAAATCTTGGTTTTGAAGGCTCAAGTTACTGGAAGTAACACCAATATCTTATCCCCAGTTGCAAAATTGCGACTTTGTGATTTCTTCTCCGCTTCCTGTTTCATTGTATGCTGTGCTACTTTTAAATTCTGTCCAGCCAACACTCCAGCTCCATTTCATTTTACTCTAAAACTTGACACATATTCCAAATGGGTCACCTCTGAATTCTGACTTATTGATTTCTCCTTAATCAAGTTCAAATGAACTGATTTATTTTTCTCCATTCCATCACCGTGTGGACGGCACGGTGGCACAGTGGTAAGCACTGCTGTCTCACAGCGCCAGAGACCCGGGTTCAATTCCCGCCTCAAGCGACTGACTGTGTGGAGTTTGCACGTTCTCCCCGTGTTTGCGTGGGTTTTCTCCGGATGCTCCGGTTTCCTCCCACAGTCCAAAAGATGTGCAGGTCAATGAATTGGCCATGCTAAATTGCCCGTAGTGTTAGGTAAGGGGTAAATGTATGGGTGGGTTGCGCTTCGGCGGGGCGGAGTGGACTTGTTGTGCCAAAGGGCCTGTTTCCACACTGTAAGTAATCTAATCTAATCTAATCAGTGCATGTCTGATTGCAAAAGTTATAAACGGAGCTCCCTTAACCCAATCCTTCCCATAAGTCCTCAACGTGGTCTGTGGTAGATGATGCCATCTCTCTTGCGCTCCCAGCGATTACGGATGGTACACAGTCGATTTAAATTTTTTAATCCACAAGTTATCCATAACTGAGTTGAATAGTTTGGATGTGGATTTTGATCGTTGCTCTGACTGGATCTCTATTCGTAGTCTGTATCAAATAAAGAAAATCAAGCAATTCTTCTGCAATGGTATTGAATAATGGGATTGCCTCAAGAAATCTAGTCGACACAATCATTATTGTTAATAAATACTTATTTCCACCTTTGTTTGAGGTAGGGAACCTATAAAATCAGTCAATACTCTTGATAAAGTTTCATCAAATGCTGGAATAGCTACTAAAGGTGCAGATTTTATTCCTGCCTGTGGTTTTCCGATTAGCTGACATGTATGACACGCCTTCTAAAATTCAATGACATAGTTGATTATTCCAGGTCAGTAAAAATGTGTTTGTATTTTACTCTCTGTTTTCGTAATCTCTAAATGATCTCAAAGCAGTAGCTCATACGCCATTCGCAGCACATCTTTTCTGGACCCTCTCGGCAAAACAATTTGAAGAATCTCTCCATTTCCTCATGAAGACATGATTTCTTAAGTAGTAACACTTTCTTTCTTTCATTGTGGATGCCTTTTGATATAGCTGTTTTAACTCCTCATCTTCCTGCTGTAATTCAATCAGCATCGTAGAGCTAAAGATGTTTGCATGTTTACCGATTTACTCCTTCTTTGTTCCACTTACCTGATCACAGTGTGTTTCAGGTGACACTGTGTCAGCTTCTTATCTGTGCCTTTTGATCTCTCCTGATTCATCTTATGCATTTGTGATCTTCTGATCACACAATTACGGAAAAGTCCTTAATAAACATTCTCCATGTCTTCAGTTGCCTGCATCTCCACTGCCTTTTCAACTACAGTAGGCAGCACGCTACCCATGAATCAGCCATTTCATTTGCAAGGACAAATTGTATTCGTGAAGCTGAGAGTTTGTCGCGTACTCAACAAATTCTCCAATTGTCTGCATTGTCTAGCCTCACTTTGCATAAATGAGAACTTTTTTTGTCTCAGCATTAATTCCTGTTACCAGTACCTTCTCTGACAATATTCTGACAGGAGTGTACACCCCCTCATCATTCAGCATTAGAAAGGATATTGTGTCCCTTAATATTGTAACCAACTTACCTATTACTCCTGCCTGTGTGAATTCACTTTACCCTTGCATGTATATGTATAAACAGATCTTGCACTTCCCGTTAAAACAACCTCTGGTCATATTGTGTATCTTTGGCAGGTGTCTAACGTCCCTTGCGCTTTTTGTTACAAGTCCAACAAATCTTCCAGGCTTGTCTGATTTTCCTACATCTGGCTTTCTCCTAGCCCACAACACTATGATTCTGCCTGGCCCACTATATTACAATAAAAACACCGGAGCTTTTTAACTTCTTTCTGCATCACAAGCGTTTGTTCTTTGCCCCGAGGTAAGTTATCCTCAAGACTTATACTGAGATCTAGCTTTCCCTTTCCATAGAAGGATTCATCTTTGCTCCAGTTTTCGAATCCCTTATGGACTGATAACCATCAGCCAATTCAGCTGCAAACCTTGCTGTTTTGGCTCTCGGCTCTTCGACATGAGTTTGCACAACTTTGTCACTGAGCCGACCCTCCAACCTTTTAACCTGACTTTCCTTTTTGAAGTGTCTGTTTTTTGTATTCAAACACGCTCTCATTTTCTCTCTGTTGTGTTGATATTTTTCTCTTTCGTCTGCTTTTAATCGGAACTCAAACTGTTTCTTATCTGCTGCCCTTTCCTTATCTCTTGCCTCGAAGTCAATCTGCTTCATTTGCAGATTGTCTGGATTCTGAGTGTTTCTCGAGCAAGTGTAAATGATGAGCGACTACTGTAATTATCTCTCTTTTTCTCACAGAAGCAGCCAATTACAATTACAGCTTCTCTGATAATTCTTGCAACTTGGTCTTCTTCACTTTGTGCAAATCTTGCAAGGTCACCGCATACACACCCACAAAACGTTTGACGACTGAAAGAACCATTCCTATCCCAATTTTTGTGCATCGAACCAAACCCTCATCCGATATAAAGATACTGACATCTACAACTCGCTGCGTAAAATCCTGCAAAGAGCCCCCAATCTGTCATGGACTCGGACAGACCACTCAAAACATTCGTAAGCAGGCAGCCCCAGATCATAAATTTGCAATTTGTTCCGGTAGGGTACAGGCAAAATTACCATGAGTAATATAGCTAGGTTGACTCCTTGATTTCAAAACAGAGAAAGAAAATCATAAAATTGCACAATGGAACAGAAAGAAGAGAATAAAGAACCCCTACAGAACTCAATCTATCCAAATAGACTTAATTATGCTCTACCGAATATACATAACAGTCGCAATAAGCGAACTCCCTTTAAAAGAAACAGTATAAATGGAACACGTGCTTACAAGTTGGAGTTGATGTGTAGAAAAGAGAGAGAGTTTCCTCACAGCTCCTTCTTGAACGTCCCAGTTCAAGACTGAACTAAAACTGCTCAGCTCAGCTGAAGAGCTGACCACTCCCCTTTCAGTATCCATGTCACTTCCAAACAATGACCACTTTGCTGTGAAGACTCATCTGTTTACACATCAACAAATGATCTCTTAATAGTATTTTCATCTATTTACCAAACCAGAGTGATCGGAGCCCAGTGAAGGTGAAACTGAGGACTGCAGATGCCGGACGTCAGAGTCTGGTTTAGAATAGTGCTGGAAAAGCAAAGCATGTTAAACAGTATTCAAGGAGCAGGTATATCGACGGTTCGGGCAAAAGCCCTTCATCAGGAAGGACTTCTGGATGAAGGGCGTTTGCCTGAAACTTCGATTTTCCTGCTCCTTGGATGCTGCATGACCTTCTGTGCTTTTCCAGCTCCACTCTGATCAGAACCCGGCCCGGTTTATTGCCGCTCTGAAGAATGAATCAAGGACAGAGTCTCCTTGAGTCGAGGCACAGTGTTTAGCGCCTAGCTTTGTGACAGCCAACCTGATGCACGATGTTTGGCATGATCTGCCTGTATTGCTCGCAAAGCAACCCTTATCACTGTACCTCGGTAAATGTGTTAGCAATCAATCCATCAATATCTATTACGCTATATTCTGTATTCTGTTCTATTTCCCTGATGTAAGGTATGATTTGCTTGGTTTGCACGCAAAACATTACATTTCAACGGTATATCGGTTCATCTGACAATAATCAGATAATAATTAAGACAATTATATTCGAATCAAATTAAATTGAATCGAGTGAGAAGAGAAGGAGAATTAATGTCATTCACCTGTGCTTGTGAAACTAAACGGGACAGCTCTACATTTTTCGATTATCTCCTGAACTGAAGGACGAAGTTCCATGTCCTGCTCCAGAAACATATCAGCGGATATGACCTTGAAGTAAGCTTCACTTAAAACTGTTCCTCTTTGGACCTTCAAACGGAAAATAAATGGAACAGTTTAAACATTTCACATCTGCACTTGATAGATGGTTCAATGCATAATTGCACCCGCTTTGACACACGGTTCTAAGACGCGCTCACACTGCTTTAAAAACTGTCTTTCAAGTCTCGCTTGCAGCTACTGTTTTGGAGGCTTCGATCGACCTGCAGACAATGGATTCATAATGTACGAGATGCCTTCAGGGTTTCAAAATCGTATTATAGATGAAATCAAATTAACTTCACGTCAAATTGTCTTATAATTGTCACCCAAGTTGTGCAGGCAGTGGTCCTGTGTTTCTTTCAGTTTTTCCACCTGCCTGATTGATCCTGATAGAGAGACAATATGATGTCCAGTCTGTCCAATCTCTTAGACGGAGAACAAATTGACTTTGTACCATCGCCCATTCATTAGTCAAAATAATAAACAAACGTGAAATAATTTGGTTAATTGCAGGTCCGATCATGTTTATTGCATCTCATATCCAGTTTCTTTCAAGGTCGAGCTAACGAGCAAATAATCAGAATCTTTCTCAACTTTTATCAATGTCTACTCGAAAAATAACAACTGTAAGAGGAGCCAGTTTATTTTCATACAAAAAACATGCTGGGCGAACGACCCTCCTAATCGTCGCACCTGCAGATTCCTTCACTGGTAAATTGAGTATCATACATTAAAGGGATAAAAGAAATGTAAATATGTTTATCCCGAGTGAAGAAAATTGATATCAATGTTTCTTCCACGTTACTGTGTGCTGAAGGCTGCTTGGGATGTTTAACATGATTCCTAGAGTCACAAAGGACGGGAGGCCAGATGTGATTTTTATTTCCTGAAAGACAGGCAGACATACCTCATTATACTGAGTGTGTTTTTTTTTTTAGGTTAGCATGTGCTTATTATAATTGGAATTTTTGGAGAATTTCCACTCCGACGAAGTACATTTAGGCAAGGATATTTGAAAGCTAAAGATTGTCAAATGTTTGCTAAAGGTGATTAATGTGTCCAATCAAGCAACCTTCTTCTTCACGCCATGCAGTGCTTCATACTGTCCAGGTGGACATTGAATTGATGTGCTTGGGTTAAGATGTGAGTTCTGGGAAACAAAGACGCTCTGCTGAAACAAAGCTTAGGTAGCGAAGTGCATAATTTTCAGAAGTGTTAAAAATTCACTATTAAATCCAATGATGTTCCTGATATTTTCTGTTACCAATGGTATCCATCTCAATTTTCTAATAAAGGATTAATGGATTTGAAATGTTGAATTTGCTTTCGCTCCACAGAATTTGGCAGATATGCAGAGTTCCTCCAGCACATTCTGCTTTCTTTCACATCTCCACATCCCCAGTTCTTTGGTTCTTGCTGATTGGTAAGGTTCTGCTGCTGTGAAATAAATGCAGCAGAAACATAGGCATTTCCAACAAAATGTTTCTTTTCAGCCAAAGTTGATAAATCAGACGACCCGTTGTGCCAAACTTAGCCAAAGCACAACTTTGCATTCCAGCGAGTACCACTGCTTTTCTGAGACGCACAAAGACATTGAACTGGACTTATTCTGGACAAAACTAGTATTGCACCCCATATAACTGCATTCACTGGATTTTGATCAAATGATATCTCAGTTGGTTCACTCTTTCGAAATTATATCTTGTAATTTGTTTTTGGATTTTAAATGTTATATTGTTTGATTAATTTAAGCAGACCATTTCTTAAAACAAAGAAATATGCAAATGCAGATGGCAGTGTTCTATATCTTTATGAGAGTCATATAAAAACGAATTAGCACTGTTATTTTATGAGCAGTTTTGCATCAATGGGAAAGGGAGGTGGGCAGAGCCTGCAAGAATTCACTGAAGGGCCACAACACACTGCAGTACACCAGAACTGCAAAACGAGGAATAAGAACACATATACAATGTATTCGCCAAAAACGGATGCCCCCGCAATTTCATGAACAGATGCCAAAGGGAAAGACAACGGAATGAGGACATGCCACAACCCAAAGGACTAGCCACAGTACCATGCATTAAAAACATTTCTGAACTGACAGCCAGACTACTGCGACCACTAGGACTCATAACCATTCATAAACAAAAAGCCACTCTCAGACAACAACTCACCAGGACGAAGGATACGATACCCAGCATGAGCAAAATCATTATAGTGTACAAAACCCAATGCAATGACTGCAAAAAACTCTGCATAGGACAAACAGGAAGACAGCTCACGATCCGTAACCATGAACACCAACTAGCCACGAAACGACATGACCAGCTATCCTTAGTAGCCACACACTCAGATGACAAGCAATATGAGTTCGACTGGGACAACACTACTATTGTAGGTCAAGCCAAACAGAGAACAGCCAGAGAATTCCTAGAAGCATGGCACTCATCCACAGATTCAATCAATAAGCACATCGACCTGGACCCAATATACCGGCCATTGCAGAGGACAGCTGGAACTGACAACCGGAAGCTACAGATACAAATCACGATAAATGCCGGAAAAAAACATCACAGAAGCGCTTCACAGGAGGCTCCCAAGCACTGAGGATGCTACCAAGACAGGGAACGAAACATCTGCAACACAAATTCACAGCTCGACGAACAGAACCACTATATTATTCCATTCTCTAAGAAATTTTAATTTCAACATTCCAATTATTGGTACACAGACAGCGAACATAGCTGTTCCTCTGTTTACAGATAATGCAACATTGTTAATAAGATATAAGGGCATGGTGCTGAATCACTTCACGTTTTCTCCTTAACACAGTGTTTTATACATATCAGCCAGTTGCAATGTGGATTACCACTGAGCATTAACCCTAATGAAGACATTCGTTTCCTGGACTGGCAACAGTAAATGTGATCCATATAAGAAGAAATGGCGCGTCACCAGTTGACTTTATAAATTGCCTGTTTTCACCGCACTGATCACCGACGACAGCACTTTGTGGTTGAGTTTCTCAGGTGGATTCGACCGATGCCGCCGTAACTTGCTGTGCTGCGATACCCAAAGTGGCACAGCTGAGCCTCCGCCCTGATACAAACAGCTTGCTTTTGAACATTTCAGCGAATGCAAGAAAATTCAACAAGTCTCAATCTTGACGGTGGCGACATAATTTGTCTTGAAAAGATTTCAATGTTCTTAACAAAGATTTGTTTTTCTCGCATTGGGTACAGTATTTCTGAAAATCATTTTTCATCTTCTCTCGCTTTTTTGTTCGCGTTTTACATCAGGCGTCATTTCACGCGATGCACCATCTTCCGTGTACTCATAATCGTTGTTCCGTCTGTCTGATCTTTACTTTGCCAATTTCTTGTGTCTTCTTCAAAATCTCCATAACATATTCGAAGCGATGTGATAAATGTTGTTCACTTCTCGTTTCCCCACCAGCCGGCTGTGTGTGTTGATACTACCTTTAGTTCAGATGGTGCTCGTGCTTCTGTCCGCATTTTGCCTGAACCGCTGTTGATGTCTCTTCTCCAATTGTACAGTGGAGTCGGGCCTTTAGAATTCATTGATGCTCAATAATTCATTCAATACCAAGACGAACTATCTTATTGCAGGTGCCAGTTGTGCCTTAAGTGACTTCATCTATTTGAAATAATGTTCTGATCAGTATTCATTATGTACCAGAGATTTTCTTTTAACAGTTGCAAGTGAACCTCGTGGCTCCGAAACTCAATCCCTCTTCCAATAAATCAAACACACTGCACACCATCTTAACAACCCTATCAAACTGAGTAACAACGGTCAGGGATTTATGTTCATGGACGTCAAGATCTCTCTGCTCATCCACACTGCCAAAAATATTGCCAGTTTGCCCGTACTCTGTATTCTTGTTACTCATTCCAACGTGAATGTCCTCACACGTGTTCGAATCAAACTCCATTTTCCACCTCCCAACACAACTCTGCAACTTACCTACGTCCCTCTGTAGCCTGCGACATCCTTTGCCACTGTCCAGAACTCCACCAGCCTTAGTATCATTCACAAATTTACTAACCCATCATTCTGTGCACTCATCCAGATGATTTATAAAAATGACAAGCAGCAGTGACTCCAAAACAGATCCTTGCGGTACACCACTATTAACTGAATTCCAGGATGCACGTTTCCCATGAGCCACAACCGTCGGACTTCTTTCAATTCGTCAATGTCTGATCTAAACCAGTAGATATTCCTCATTCCCGTGCCTCTATATTTCCACAATAGCCTACGATATGAAACCTTAACAAACGCTTTATTGAAAACCATATACACCACACCCACCACTTTACCCTCATCAAACGACTCGGCTACCTTCTCAAATACTTCAATAAGTTTTGTGAGGCACCACCCACCGTTCGTAAAACCGTGGTGTTGCTTTCTTGATGATTGTAAAAATTGTCTCTTATAATATTTTCCAAAATGTAACATACAAGAGACGGACGGCTCACTGCTCAATAATTACCAAGGTTGTCTCTACAACACATGTTGAACAAGGGGGCGACATTTCCAATTATCCAGTCTTTTGGCACTGTTTCAAAAAAAGTGGGGACTTTTTTAACGTGAGAATAGAAGGTTTCAGAAAAGGATATGAAGGACAGCCTTCTTTTGTGTCTGAACATATCATAAACATGTGTGGAATCTGTCACCATGCTAACATCGCCAAGCCCTCTGAGAAACTATGTTAACAGTGTACTTTCTGCGAAGGTGATTGTTTTCGTACCACAGCTGGTATCGTTCTGAATAATTCACCTTCAAACCATGTTAGAAACCATCTTGGCAGGAGTAAGTGACAATTTGGATGTAAAGTAAGACCAGTGCAGTGTTTTACTGAGATAAGAAGAACAGGAAAAGACAATGTACATATAAATGGCTGTGGAGAAAAAAACAAACTGTAGTGTTGTGTTTGTCTTTAAGGTTGTTCCTTAGTTCCTTTTATATCTTTCTCCTCCCACCCTGTACCAATGCTCTCTCCTTCTGGACTCCCCCAGAAAATACCTTAGCCATGTCCCTTTTGCCTTTGTAAACATCTCCAAGATTACCGTCAGCCTTCAAAATTCCACGAAAACAGCATCAAACTTTTCAACATCTCCACATTGCTCAAATCCTACAACCCTGGAAACATCCTTGTCAATATTTTCTGTCAATGCAAGGGATCTCCGAATTTCACACAATATTCCAAATGTGGCTTAAACAATGTCCTGTACAGCAGCAACATGACATCCCACGTCTATACTCAATGCTATGTCCAATAAAGGAAAGCACGCAAATCAGCGTCTTCATTATCCTCTCTATCTGTGACTCCCCTTGCAAGGAACAATGAACCTGCACTTCCAAGGTCTCTTTGTTCTGTAATCCTCCCCAGCACCTGACCATTAAGAGTATCAGTCCCGCTCTGATTTGCCTTTCTAAAATGCAAATAATCGGGAATGCAGAGAACAACAATATTTTCCGCAAACTAGAATCCCCTGAATTGAATTTCTAATCGATACTTATTACTTGTTTGTACAGGATGCTCGAAGGAAATGATTTGCAGACAGACCCATTCACCGACAGACCTCCCACTTCGTCTTCTGCATTTTCTCAAATTTGTCTTGTTTACAAGACCATCGTTTTTGTTTTTGTTTTGCTCCAATAATACAATACAAAATCTCACAAAAAGATAAATACTGCTTAAAGAAAGTGAGGAAATCATCTCTGGCACTGAAAAAGACCCTCAAAGCAATGGAGCTGCTTTTATGGAGACAGGCTTTGTACGTCCATGGTGAGTCCACATTTGGATTATAGTGCGCAGTTTTGTAGACCATTTCTCTGGAAGGATGCATTGGCTCTGGACCATGTTCAGAGGAAGTTCACAAGAATGGTACCAGAAAAGTGCAGCTTATCATATGAGGAACGATTGAGGACTCTGGTTATACACTCGATGGAGTTCAGAAGAATGAGGGGATATCTAACTGAAACATGCAAAACACTGCATGGTCTGAAAAGAGCAGATTTTAGAAGATGTTTCCATTGATTAGACAGACGACGACCCGAGGACTCAATTTTAGAGTAACTGGAAACCGTTTTATAACAGAAGGAGAAACCTCTTTAACCAGAGACTGGTGAATCTATGGAATTCGTTGCCACAGAATGGTGTGGACGGCAGGTCACTGAGTATATTTAAGACGGATACAGTTAAGTTCTTCTGTGTCAAGGGGATGAAGTGTTTTCGGGTGAAAGCGGGAGAATGGGCTGGATAAACCTATCAGCTATGTTCGAGTAGTGGAACAGACTCGATAAGGATAAAGGCATAATTTCTGCTCATATGTCTTATGGTCTTTTGATTCTCTCCCATTCTCCCATTGTAACCGCTTCAGAAAAACAATGGGTGGATGACGCTTTAGCTGATCGTTAACTTCCAAAAATCTAAGAACACCAATAGCATGCAGCAACTGTAGAGATGTGAGGACAATGTGAAGAGATTCTATTCCCTGTCAACACTGGTATTTAATTACAGTCCCGTAAGACGATTAATCTGCTTGCAATTTGGGAAAGAGATCCCTGACCTGTCTGCCCTGTAGAAATACCAGCGCGATGATGCCACTGGAGAGAGCAAAGTCTGTCAATATTTCACTGTTTTATGACACCAGTGAGTTAATATTAGGTGGAAACCATCTGGCTACTTGGAGTATGGGAAAAAATTCACTCAGTTCTCCATTCTGCAGAAACATTTCATAATTCACACTGGGGGGATTTTGTTTTTTTCTATATCCCTGCTTCGTTCCTAGAAAAAGGATTCTTTCAGTCAATAAAACAGCGGAAACGTGAGCATACTCACTAAAGAATACAGGAACTCCATCTTCCATAATTAGAAACAACAACCAAGTTAAACAGTGCATTACAGGCTCTCAACCTCAAACAGCTCGAAAAAAAGTGCAGAAGTTACATGTGATCTGTGAAAACCTGGGGTAAACGATCCTATTTATATTAAGCCCACAACGCAGAAAGATTTATCCCGTGCAGTAATCTGTGAAAATTCGAGAGTTCAGGAACTATTTGAATTCAGAGTTAAGAGAATAACTAAATAACTATTATTTACAACTCCTTCCTCTAACGTATCCTTTACCTTCCCCTTATACAGTAGGAGTCTAATAAAACCACCACATTAAAATTGACAAAACAATCAAGTTTTCAAAACAAGCCAGGTGTCGAATCTTGCATTCGGATATTCCTGTGTCTTATTTTTGTTTCTCAGGCATCATGTTTCACAGGTCACAGACTGATAAAGTTATCTTTAAGAGATCTATTTCTGAGCAATCTCTGCAAGCTGGTGATATGGCTGTTCTCTTCCCAACTGCTCAAATTTCTCTTGTCTTATATTCCAAAAGCATCGGATTGTGTCATTGGTTTTTAAGATTGTCAATATACTAACTACAAACTTGTCTGGAATGTGTTTCTTTCTGATGGATAATTTTAACTGATTGCCAAATTTCGAATCTTTTATTATCTCCAGGCAACCAGCTACCCTGGTACAGTACATCCACATCTTCATAATAGAACATCGCCACATGCAGTTTGCACGTAGCACATCATCCTCAATTGGAACTTTCCTCGTTCTTATTTTCTTCCGTCACTAGCTCAAAACCACAAATCCTGTGGAGTGTTTTCATTCTCAGCCCAAAAGTAAACAACCCCTGCAAAAACCCCGACATTTTCAAGATGCAGGAATGTTGGCATGAAAAACTGCTATCATTTCCCAATACAACCAAAAATACTTTTCAGGAGCATTTAAACTGACAGGAGCAGAGAAAGCAGGAACGGGAATATACCCATTCATTCTGTTTATGGCTGATCCTCTGCCCCGATATCATATTCCCATTTTCTCTCAATACCACGTGATGCCTTTTATCTCTAAAACAATTATCTTTCTCTTTCCTGAATATATACAGTGACTTGAGGTCACAGCCTTCAGTGGTTAAGAATTCCACAGGTTGACCAACGTCTGAGTGATGAAAGTTCTCTTCACCTCCGTTCAAAATGCCACAACCCAAATCCTGAGTCCGTGATCTTTGGTTTGTGACTGCCCTACACGGGCAACATCTTCGCTACAACAAGTCTGTTCTTCAGCCGTTAGAATTGGAGACGTTTTAATCAGCACCCCGGCCTCCAATTTTTCTCAATGCATTCCCAGATGAACCAGCCTCTTTTAATGTGACAGTTCTAACAGCATCCAATCAGTCCAATGAATTTCCGTTGTACTCACTCCGCAGCAAGCACACCATCCGTTAGATAGCGATACACAAACTGCACAGAATCATCATTGTCTGGACTCACCAAGGCTGCTGCATCACTGTAGAACAGCAAAGAACAAATAAAATTATTCCAGAGAAACACACCCTTTGGACCCCCCAAGCCAAAACCAATCCAGATCCTCTATTTAAACCTGTCACCTATTTTCCTAGGATCTGTATCCCTTTGCTCCCTACCCATTCATGTATCTGTCTATATACTCATTAAACAATGTTATCGTGCCTACCTCTACCACCTCCACTAGCAACTTGCTCCATCCAGCCACCACGCTCTGTGTAAAGAAAATTACATGTGTATTTCCCTTGCGCTTTCCCCCCTCATTTTAAAATCGTAACCCTTGTAATTGACTCCAGCACACTGGTTAATATCTTGCTACCAACTGTGTCGATAGCGCACATGTTTTTTCAGACATCAATCAGGTCCCTCTCCATCTCGCTCATCAAAATAGTCCTAATCTACTCAACATCTCTTCATCTCTCGCGCTCTTTATCCAAGGCAACATAATAGTGAATCTCCTCTGCACCCTCTCCAAACCTAACCACATCCTTTTGGAAATGTTGTGATCAGAAATTTATGCGGTATTCTAAATGTGGAACCACGAATGTCTTGTACAACTTTAGCATGACCTCCCAACACTTGCACTCAATACACCATCCGCTGAAGGGGAGCATGCCATTTGCTTCCTTGACCACTCGAGAATCATAGAATCCCTGCAGTGAATAAACAAGTCATTTGGCCCAAGAAGTCCACACTGATCCTTCGAAGAGTAACACATCCACACACATTCCGCCATTCTTCGCCTCCACCCTTAAGCTGTCTAATACACGTAACCTACATGAGGACTTTGGGCAATTTATCATTGTCAATTTACCTAACCTACACTTATTTAGATTGTAGGTGGAAACCGGAACACCCGCAGCAAACCCATGCAGACAAGGGGAGAATGTGCAAACCCCCCACAGACAGTTGTCTGAGGCTGGAGTAGAACCCAGGTCCCTAGCGCTGTGAGACTGCAGTGCGAAGCACTGAGCCACTGTGCTGTCCTCTATCAATCAGCATTACCACCTTCAGGGTATAAAGTACCTTAACACCCAGATATTTCGGTGCGTCAATTTTCACTAGGACTTTTCCATTTGACGTATTAATCATTCTTGAATTGGATCTTTCAAATTACATCACGTCACAGTTGCCCGGATTGAACTCCATCTGCTATATCTCCACCGAACTCTTCCCTCTGTCTGTATTCTGTTACGATCCCTGACAGTCTCCTTCACGATCTTCCACTCCACTGAAGGAGTGCCAGCTGCAAACTTGCTAATCATATCACCTATAACTTCATCCAGATCACTTTTCAGTACCACAGAGAATAGTAGTCCCAACACGGATCCCTGTGAAACATCACTGTTCACAGTTCTCCATTTTGAGAATCTACCTTCCACTATTTTCTGTATCCTGTTGCTCAGCCAGATCTCTATATATCCAGCCAATTCCCCCTGGAACCCATGCGACTTCAACTTCCTCCATTAATCTAACATGGCGACCCTGCTCAAATGACTTACTGAGGTCCACGTATATGACATCGACAGCCCTTCCGTCATCAATCAACCTTTTCACTTCCTCAAAAAAATTCCCTACTCCTGAGCTCCAATCCGACTGCAGTAAATGTTCATGTGTCATTTGCCTTGGGAATTGCTTGCTGCAGCTGCCCTCTTTCCCTGGACTGATTCACAAGGGTAGCAGGATTAATGGCATGTGAGTAGATTCAAGGAGATATTGGCAGGCATGAAATGGACAGATACACCGCAGCTCACTAAAACCCTGAGAAAGGTGCAGTGATTCGTTACCCATGAAGGTCTGAGAAGTGGCAGAATAAACTGAATGATAAATTGTTAAAACTGGAGTATGGACAGAGAGACCTGGACTTTCGTCGCATTAGTGATTGTAAAAAATCTGTAAAGGCCTGAGAATTTTTCAGTGATACTTACATTTGCCAAGTTTAAAAGTTTGGAAAATTACGTTGTACTTAAAATTTAATGTTGTGATGTTATTCAGGGAGCTATTCAGCTCTGTGAGTCCTCACATTCCTCCCTTTCAATCCTTGCTAGTTGCTTCTACCCCCCCAGTCCTTCTCTCTCTCTGTGCTTGTTTCTGTGCTCCACTCTGTGTCTCACACTGTCCCCATGTCTGACATTCCGCTTACCGTAAACTATAACATGGTAATATTGAGGAAGACCATGCACCACATTAAGCATGCACTAGTTTGCTGCGTCCTGGAGCGTTTAGGATTTGCTGGTGGACAGCAAACAGGTTTACATAAAACATAGAACATAGAACAATAGAGCGCAGAACAGGGCCTTCGGCCCTCACTGTTACACCGACATGTGATGTAATCTATGCTCATCCCCCCTATCATACCCCATCATTATCCATGTGCTTATCTAAGGCCTGTTTAAAACTTCATCATTTGGCTGAGTAGACTACATTGGCAGGCAGGGTATTCCACGGCCTGACCACTCTGAGTACAGAACCTGCCTCTGACATCTGTCTGAAGTCTATAACCCCTCAACTTGCAAGCTGACATCATTTGACTAGAAAACAAAACTTTCACGGTCGACCCTATCTAATCCACTGATGATCTTGTATCTCTATATCAAATCCCCTCTTACCCTTCTTCTTTCCAATGAGAAAAGATGCAAGTCTCTCAGACATTTCTCATAAGACCTACCCCTAGAGTAGGTAACATCCTCTAAAATCTCCTTAGCACTTTTTCCAATGCTTCCACATCCTTCCTGGAATGGGGCGACCAGAACAGTATACAACGTTCCAAGTGAATCCGCACGAGCGTTTTGTATAGTTTCAGCATGACATTACAGCTCCGCATCTCAATCCCTCTACCAATAAAGCCTGACACACCGTATGTATTCTTGATAGCACGGTAAATCTGGGTGGCAAATTTCAGGGATCTTTGCACATGGACTCCAAGATCCCTTTGCACATCCACATTACCAAGAATCTTTCCATTGACCTAGTTTTCTGTCTTCTTGTTATTCATCCCAAGTGATTCACCTCACATTTAGCCGCATTGAACTTTATTTGCCAATTCTCAGCCCAGTTCTGCAGTTTATCCAAGTACCCCTGCAACCTGCAAAATTCTTCCACACTGTCCACTACTCCACAGCCTTTAGTGTTATCTGCAAACTAACTAACCCATCCACCTATGCCTGCGTCGAAGTCATTTATAAAAAATAACAAACAACATTGGTCCCAAAATAATTCTATGTCATACCCCACTAATACATAGACTTCAGGCTGAATATTTCACATCAACTACAACTTGCTGCGTTTTTTCAAAATCCAGTTTCCAATCCAAACTGCCAAATTACCCTCAGTCCCATGCCT
This sequence comes from Chiloscyllium plagiosum, assembly GCF_037043375.1. Taxonomy (NCBI): domain Eukaryota; kingdom Metazoa; phylum Chordata; class Chondrichthyes; order Orectolobiformes; family Hemiscylliidae; genus Chiloscyllium; species Chiloscyllium plagiosum. The sequence goes on from NW_028270179.1 coordinate 29,843,790, forward strand.
CTGCATTTCCTCTAACTCAGTGGTTTATTTCCAGCTTTGTGAGCTGGTACTCCTGGGGGTTTCTTGAAGCGTCTCTGTTAAAGTCACAGCCATTTACAAACACTGTCAATTATTTTGCCAAATGGAACAAGTGCAATGCTCCTCCATTCACTGACAAGACTCATGTTGGTTGGAAAAGAAAGTGTGAGGGCTTCCGAAGAGGCTGTAACTTGCTGTGGACATGTTCACTTATTGGAAACGTAAATGTCAAATCGAATAGTGTGAACAGACATCCCTCTGCAGCAGCGATTTCCAAATGAACTCAGAGACAGTTTAAAAGTCTCTTTCCAAGCTGAGTCCAAACTTCCAGACCCATAAAGGGGTATCCATGACAGATGGCCGTTTTCTGACTGGATATTATGAAGTTGCAAAATGAAAGTACTGAGAGTACAGTTCATCACATCTAATCATAGCGTCTACTTTGCAGAAAATGTCGTACGAATTATATTGAAAGAATTCGGAGATGAAGTGTCACATGGTGAAATATGATTCATGTTTGTAGAAAGAATAGACAAAAAAATGAATGTTTCTGTTAAAAATAAGGTGAAAGTATTAAACATTATTGCCCAGAAGGATTAATGTTGTCTCAAATTTACATGACGGTGGAGGAAGCGTGGAGATGCCAACAGATTGTATCAGGTACATAAGGATGTCTTGTTAGGAATGTCTCTAGTTGAGATTTTCCCCACTATTGAGTATCCTTTGAGAGAGTCTCGCTCTCACTGTCTCTCTGTGACACGGTCTGCATGCAGTCACACTCATACGTGTGCATTATTACACACTCACCATCACCCACAGTCAATCAACCTCACACACAATCAATTTCACGCACTCATAGCACTCTCTCAGTCAAATACAAACAATGACTAACTCCCTGAAACTCTCTCCCTCTCTTTCTCCCTTTCTCACACACAAGCACACATTTACGTATTAGCGTTCTTAAACACACGCACAGACACTGTCTCTAACACACAGAGACACTAAAACAGCATCTCCCACACACATTATCCCTCAAACTTTGTCACACAGTCACATGCTCTCTGTCTCACACTCTGTCCTTCACACTCTCTCACGCACTCCCCTTCACACATTCTCCCTCACACTTTGTTCTCGATGTGCCTCTCTTACTTGTTCAGAGACAAACTGAATTGCGCACAGACACAAAGATACCCTCACAGACATAATGACTCCCTCGTAGAGAGTATGACTCCCTCACAATCATTCAGAAATTATCGTGGACTCACTGACTGCACCAAAATCGCACCGAGTTCCTCTCAGATACATTGAATCTCTCACAGTTATGTTACACTGAATTCCTCACAATCACACTGACTCCCTCACTGTCACACTGATTCCCTCACAGGAACACCGACTCCTCGGAAATGCACTGACACTCTCACAGGCACACCGACATTACTGCAGATGCACTGACTCCCTCACAGTCACGCTGACTTTACCGCCAACACACTGACTCCCTCGCAGACAAACTGACTCCCTCAAAGTCACTTCCTCACTATATCACTGATTCTGACACAGTCTCACTCCCTCACAATTTCACTGTTTCCTCACTGTCATAATGATTTTCTCGCTGTCGCCCTGATTACGGCGCTCCCACTCTCATTCCCTCACAGTGTCGCCACTTCCACACTGTCACACTCACTCCTCCACTGTTGCTCTCAACCCCCACTGTCAAACTGGCTCCTTCGGTGTTGCACTCACTCACAGCCTTATTCAATCACACAGTCTCACTGATTCCAACATTCCATGCTGAATCCCACACAGTCTTACTCACTCCGTCACTCTGCCTCCTCTACTGTCAGACATCCTCGCTCAATTTCACAGTCACTCCGTCATTCTCACTCACACTCTCACAGTATCACTCACTCCTTCAGTCTCAGTCACTCCCTCCATTTCGCACTGAATATCGCACTCTCTTGCTCAGTTCCTTACAGTCATACTCTATCCCACAATGTCTCACTCACTCCTCCAGTTACAGCCGCTCGGTCACAGTCACATTCGATCCCTCACTGTCACATCCACTCCCTAAATTGGACCAAATGCTCCAGGCATTCGTTTATTGTCAATTCTGATTCCTTTTAAATGCAGAACATTTGAAGCAAATGTGTGTTTTTTTTTGATAAAATTATGTTTTCTGCATAAAACAAGGCGGAGACGAGGTAAATTCTGAGACAGATCCTGAACAAGGTTCCACACCTATTATTCAGTGGATGACCTAAAATGTCACGTTTTGTACATGTATGTCGCTCTGTCTGTTTGAAGCTTGAGAAGGAAGCAGGATCTGCTAAAACGTCCAATTCTCACAGAACAGTAACTTCAAATATATTCAGGAATTTTTATCTTCGTCAATCGAAACTTGCACATTATTACTAACAGAGTTCTACATATCCTGCTTCTCCATTTCAGACTGATATCTTTGCAAGGCAGGAATGTCTGAAAGAATACACCTTTTGTCACATTTGCCTCTCACGTGTGCTGTCAGATTTACACAACCAAACTGAAGGTTTCTCTGTTCCTTCACCCAGTTTACATCTTTAATATTGAGTTTATATTGTCCCTTCTAATTCTAAACCAAGAACCAGCTCACATCTCGCTGAGATTCATCTGTAGGAGGCTGAGAGACATACAAAAAGTAAGGTACGTTTTAATCTGCAAACCAGGACGAGTAATTAGAAGGTGTCAGTCAACTATTTAAAGTTTGGTCACAGCAGCCATTTCATGCTAGCACAACACTGATTACAGAGGAACATAGAAGATAGGAGAAGGAGGAGGCAATACGGCGTTTCCAACTGTCACCGTTATTCATCACGTCCGTTTCTGATCTTCCAGCTCAATAGCCTGACCCTTCATTTCTCCACATAACCTTTCAGCCCATTTGCACTAAGTGCTACATCTAACCGCCTCTTGAAAACATACACTGTTCTGGTATCAAATACTTCCTGTGATAATGAATTCCAGAGGTCTACCATTATTTGGGTGACGAAATGCCTCCTCATCTCGATCATAAATGGCTCACCTTGAATCTTCAGGCAGTAACCCCTGGATCTGGACATATGCACCATTAGGAACAGCCTCCCTGCATCTGCCCTGTCTAGTCATGTTAGAAACTTCATAAGACTTTATGATACCCTCCGTCACTCACTGAACTCCAGTGAAAGTAATCCTAACCTGACCAATCTCTCTACATACTTCAATCCAACGTGACTTGAAGCAGCCCGATACACCTAGTCTCACTCATCTTATAAACAGGGAAAGGCAAGAAAGAATGGTGGATGGACAGCAAATATTCAATGGCAAGGCAGTAAAATAACACAAACACACGGTTGCATTATTTAAGGATGGGATAGAATTGAAGTTTTGTGGCAATAATACAAAGCACTGGCATAGATATAAAAGTTTCTTGCTGTTTTTGGATGTAAGGCTAGAATCATCATCTAAATATCTAACAATGCTCTGAAACATATCAAGGCTAAAATGAAGGAACAACGCCTTGAATTTCTGTACATGTGTGGATATCAAGTGAGGATGGTAGAATTTCTCACCAAAGGGCAGCATTGAGTCAGGTTCTTTTTTTTCCAACTATCTGGGAATGATGATCTCTGTGGAGTTATCTCATCCAAAGCCTACTCTGTTCTGCGAGCAACGCCCGGTCACACTACCCCCTCTAATCCTCTGGGAATGGACCTTTGGCCTACCACATAATTCGTCCAATATCAATGGCCTCCTACTCCACCCCATCTCACTTGCCATAGCAACAGTCAGTTGTCCCACACACAATGTTCCCCTAGCAACGGTCTGTAACCCTACCCCTCTGTTCCCACAGCAGCATAATCGTCACATACAAAATCTGTTCCCTCAGAATTGGCTTGTGTAGCGTCTGTACTCTGTTCTTTATCAATGATTAATGGTTCCACTCCCTTACTTTCCCCAATGAAAGGTCAGTAGTCCAACCCGACTCGGATCTCAGGCTACATACCTGCAGAACCTTCCGATTCTGCTTAACGAGCAACAGAATGTGGCCTATTCTCAACCTTTTCCCAAGCAGAGGCCTGCAGCACCACAGCCTGTACAGTCGGCTCTAATTCCACCCACACTTCCTCCTTCAGAAAGGGTTGTGGCAATGCACCCACACTATTCCAAAGAAAAGCCTTTGAAACCACCTGATCCACCTTTCTCATAGCATCAGTGTATGACCCCGTTAACACAGTGTTCCCCTGGACACAGAAGGAGGCTTAATCGACTACTATTTCGCTTCACAATGGTTTCCAGCCAAACACCCTCTCTGTTCCCTGAGCAAAGGCTTGCTGCAATGTTTCCACGCTTCTCCCCCAGCAACAGACTGCATTCTCACGCTCACACTCTTCCCCTAGCAACGGACTGTGGACCTAACCACAACCTGTTCTTGAAACACCAGTCAGTGATTCTGCATCTAATCTTCTCTCTTAGCAAAGACTGCTGGATCCATCACCTTTCTATTCCTTTTGTGGTCATATATCCATTTTGACTGCCGAGCAACTAGCAATTGTTGCACCGCTACTCTGATCCCACATGAACACCCAACGTCATCAGCTCCCTCTGTTATCCTTTGCAAAGTTCATGCTCTCACTACCTTGCTTTCCTGTCAGCAATGGCCTGAGAATCTGTACCTAATCTGTTCCAATGACAAAAGCTTGTGACCCATTCCTCATTCTATTCACCCAGCAATCGTCTGTCCACCTTTCCCCAACCCTTTCTCTAATCAACGGCCTTTGTGCACATAGCCACTCTGCCCCCCAGCAAAGGACAGTGGTCGAACACTAATTATTTTCCCCTGGCAACGGAATGTGGGCCCATCCCACATTCTTCCAAAGACAACATCCGTCAGCCCCACCACCACACTGTTTCTCTGACAAGGGTTCATGATCTTACACCTGCTTTTCTTGCCCTAATAACTGGCTGCTGGACCACCACTACACTGTTGCATTAAAAACAGGCTTTGTCCACTTCCACATAATTTTCCCTCGGAATAGTCCATTGTCAAAACCATCCCCGTGAACACCTACGAAAGCAAAGTTGTTCCACGTATATACTTTTCCCATAACAATAGCATCTCTAATTTGAGCGCGTCCCTGCTTTATTCTCCGAGCAACCGCCTCTGAAAACATTTTCACTCTAACCCAGTAGAAACTGCCTGTGAACTCATAACCATTCTGTTTCCACAGCAACAAACAGTAGTTGCACACAATGTGTTGCATTCACAGGAATATTGCCCGACGGCCACCCTTTGCCCTAGTAACATCCATTGGTCTCACATACAGAGTCCACGAGCAATTGCATTTTGACGAAACCCCACACTCTATATGTGCATCCCGTTCTGTTCCCCAAACAACAGATTGCAAACGTAAACGCACCCTGTTTCTCCAGCAACAGAAGCAAAGAGGGAGTTGGAGGTGGACAGGATTTGAAAGAGAGAGAATGGAGGAGGTACAGGGAGTGCAAGACGAAGAGACAGTGAATGAGAATGGGGGAGGGAGATACAGTGAACAGCAATTACAAAATAGGAGGTGCAGTGAGTACAAATGAGAGAAATTGTGAGAATGGGAGAAAGATATGAATGGAGGGGAACAGAGAGAAAGTTGAATTCTGCTGAGGCCAGGACGGGGTGTTTAACACAGAGGTGAAAGCAAGGACAGAATGACTTAAACAGAATTCAGGTGTCCCATCCGGTTCCATCCCCTTCTCGGATGACAAGGACATGGGTTTGAATCTCCAGCTCAACGTCTTCAAAGCAAAGACAAACTCGACTGCTTGACACTTTTTAATGAACGTTTTAATCAGTTACGAGTTGGAAGTTATGGATACAGTCAGGTGAGAGCAGTGCCTTGCCTAGCTGGCTCCTGAGTTGAGAGAAACGCTGAGATATACCCCTGTAATCACCTGTCAGAGGATAAGGATGGACAAACCAGTACTGTCCTCAGTCTATTACCATATTGACAAGCTGCTTCACTGCTGAAACATTGAATTGAAATATGAAAATCCTGAATTGATTGATTAATGAGTGAATTGGATTGATTTATGAATTTGAATAAAGGGATACTTCAGAACATTCTTCAACTGATGTCTGAACTTTTTCTGAGTCTCAGCATATATCGCTGTGTTTGTGCAGCAACTGAGGAGCTGCAGCATGAAGCCTAATTCCTGCACAAATGGATAGACATACACAGACCTATACCCGAAATACCACATCCGGTTCCATATAGAATACACCATCAGCATTGACCATAACAAGATGAAATTGCCCGAGATCACAAACAGCAAAATTATGGATCTTTGTCGATTTCGCATTTCTGTATCACACTGACCGTCCCCATGTGTGTGAGCACGCAGTCTCTTGCGGGCTCTGCTGGTCACTAAAATGTGTCTGACGGTGAAAATATTGAGTAGTACAATCAGGAGAAATGGAAGAGCCGGGTTTAGGACGTGATGGAGGAACTCGATTGCAGTCCAGACACGAGAGGATTGAACACTGCTTTGTGACAAAACCAGGGAATGTTATCCAGACCATACAGCCCTAACAGCATGAAATACCAGAAAATGTTCTTTAAGCAGCTCAGCACAGTCACTGTTCCAAGAACCACAGCCGCCGTTTTCTCACTGCAGTATTTACTTTTCAGGTTCTGGCAACAAATGGCTACAAACCGATCAAAGGTGAAAGTGACTGTGAACCAGACAGAACAGTCAGTTGCTGCATAAAGCAGTACGGCGTGGATATTACACACTTGGATGTACCACAGGAAAGTAAACTCTTCCCAATAAACAATGGGAATGTGTCTCAATATCAGATCGAGGATAATGACCAGTAGATCCGCCACTGCCATGGCCCCCAGGTAACGACTGACACAGGGAGACAATCCGCAATCTTTGTGAAGCAGGATGAAGAGTGTCACTCTGGTAACTGTAAGGAAGGTAAACAAAGAAATTATGCATCATCCTGGAGGTAATTATGTAAGTTTTATTGCGGACAGAATCAGATTTCAAATGGCTCACTGTATTTAGAGATCTATTGAAATTCTTGGAGCTGTAATAACACAGCGCAATGTCTGAATTACTTTAGAGATGTGACGTAAATACAAGAATTCCTCCTTTCCCAAACACGGAGCTGAACATTCGTAAGAACATATAGTTTCTAAGACACTGTCACACACTCTATCACTTGCAAGTAAACAAAGGTTATTTCTTTACATTTCCTGACAGGAAAAGTGAAAATTGTCCTTAACGGTTCTGAACGGTACAACCGTTTCCTTCCAGACAAACGGAGGTTGGAAATTCCTGTCTTTCAGTCTAAGTTGTGGTGGCCATTCTGTCCTGAAGAAACGTAAACACAAACAAAAACGTTCACTCCTTTAACTGCCTGAATGTACTTCGAAACAATGTGTCCTTCTCCCTGCAACGTGATGTCTTTCTTGAGAATCATGTCTTTTGGTCAATTCTCTGACTTTTGGCCAGTGACTAACACCATCAGTTGAAGAACGCTCCATAGATTGTTCCACTCCTTTTTCCGTCTAACTGTTCTTCTCTCTCTTTGGGATTTCTCCCCAATTATCGTTTACTTTTAACCCCTTGGTTCTGGAAAAAAAAACTGTCATTTTCCTCCGATGATCAGTTCACAAGTCAGGGCACCAGACTGCATGGCTACTTCATAGAGCCTCTAAGTTCTACCCGCAAAAGTGAACCAGAGCTTCCAGCTGTCTTACACTTGCACACACGAACCTATTCGCTGTCCATCATCTTTCTCAGGCTTAGTCCAGTGCTTCAGCGAAGCTCACCATCATTTGGAAAAGAAACACCTCATATTCTGCTGAGAGAATTTGCAACACTCTGGACTCAATATCAAGTTCAAGTTCACAAATAAGACTAATTGAAAGATAGGTGTCAGAGGGGTCCACTTGAATGCGAGAGAGCAGAGAGCAATCTAGAAAGGTATGTGAAATAAAATTTTACCTCGTGGATTTGTGTTCATTCCATATGCATAGCACACTCGTTGCAAAACAATTGCGCCTCAGTTTCCATTTTACTCTTTCCACTCTAACCTTAAACTTATGCCCGCTCACCCTCGGTTCCCAATGCTGTGAAAAATGATGAGTGCATTCAGTCTATCCAGGCCCCTCATGACCTTATACACTTCTATGAGGACCTCACACAGTCTCCAACAAAATATGGAAAAATGTCCGAGTTTATCCAAACTCTCTCTACAAATGAGAGTGTTGAGTCCTGGCAACATTTTTGCAAATTTCATCTGTACTCTTTCCAGTTTAATGACATCCTTTCGACAGCATGGTGACCCAACTTGAACACTTATACTCCGAGTTCGTCCTCATTAACGTCTTTTTTTAGCTCTAACATAATTGTGCAATTTCTGTACTCAGTGCCCTGATCGATGAAGGTCAGTCTGCCAAAGGCCGTCCTCACTGCCCTACCGATCTGTGACTCCACTTTAAGAGAACTGTGAACCTAAACTCCATGGTCCCACTATTCTGGTACACTCCTTCAGGTCCGAACATTGACCATAAAATTCCTACCTTTATTTGAGGTGCCAAAACACAATGCCTCTCACTTATCTACACGAAACTCCATTTTGCATTACTCGGCCGACTTCCCCAGTTGATCAAGATATTGCTATAATTTCTGATAACCTTCTGAACTTTCGATGGTATCATCTACTTTAGTTTCATGAGCAACTTACGAATCATGCCTTGTACATCCTCATTCAAATCATGGATGTCGATAAGAAACTTGAATGTGTGACATGAGAATGCGGTAGGAATTGGTACCAAACAGCAATCAGAAACTCGAAATAAATCATCCTTGATCAATTTGACAGAATATATCATGTCAAGTCACACAGTAAGCAGTATTGGGTGTTCAGCTGTTTGGAATCGGTATAATGATTTAACAAAAATGCACTGTAACTATATTAGGCGATGACGTTAAGGTAAACAGACAATTATATCATTCAGAGAAGGTGCAGAGTGTCCAAATGAATACTTGGAGGTGAAGACAGCGGGTAAAAGTTTGGAAGATCGAATATAACATGACATATCCCATGCCATTTTAGTTTCAGGACGAATGTAAGGCAGCATGTGATTGAAAGGGAGAGAGATAGCAGCATTCGTGATACAGTGTGAACTGGAAGATTCACTCTTACCCGTCAGACTTCGGAAGTTTTGCAAAATCTGATGGACTGCTCTGTCATGTTCTCCCATTTGTCCCATTTCTCTCAGTGGCAAGTGATGAGCAGGGGGGTGTTTCAAGCCCCGTATTAAGGATATGATGTCAATCTGAAAGGCCATTTTTTCCTTGCAAGTGAAGACATGAAGCCGTTGGGAATGGCTGACTGTTTCTAAATGAAGAGGCTCTGGCTGTTTTTCGGACTGTGGGTATTCACCAACACGACGTGCCATGCATGGGCACATTGCAACATTAGATTCTATTAGATTATAATAGATTATATTAGATTCTCTACAGCGTGGAAACAGGTCCTTCGTCCCAACATGTCCACACTGACAGCCCCCCCCCACCCCACCCCCACCAAGAGTCACCCACCTAGACCCATTTCCCTCTGACTAATGCATCTAACACTATGGACAATTTAGCATGGCCAATTGAACTGGCCTGCACATCTTTGGACTGTGGGAGCAAACCGGAGCACCCTGTGGAAACCCATGCAGATATGGGGAGCATGTGCAAACTCCACACAGATAGTCGCCCAAGGCTGGAATCGAACCTGGAATCCTGGTGCTGTGAGACAGCAGTGATAATCACTGAGAGATCCTTCAGTCCCTCTACTTCTCCGCGATGACATGTGGACCACATAGGTCCATGTATATGATCGTGAGTACCGCCATACTGGGAAAACAAGCATACACTGGGTTGCTCCCTGCTGAGAGAGAGCGCATTGCAGTAACCTAATCCGCAATATATATCCTCCAACATTGATTTAAGCATCATGGGAGATGATTGATCTGTTTCCCATACGTGCCAGGCCATTTCCGGATATTCGAAACTGAATGAAACTGATTTTAGCACTATCCTCCCCCTGGTGTGAAGCTGCAAGTCGTGTTGCAGGAGGTGACACCGCTCTGTGACCAGCTCCTTGATAAATCAGGGTTCCCTCACACACTGCTCTTGGGTTAAGCGGAGGTTGGGGACGTGTTCTTGGAAATCCTGGGATGGATACATCAAGTTACTTACCTATCTCACCCACATTCCAAAACACACGCACGCACACACACGCACACACCTGTGGTCATTGCATTTTCAGGTTTCTGTAGTGCGTTCAACAGGGTTTGTCATGGTAGACTGTTAAGTACAGTAACCTTGCATGGAATACAGCGATAAAAAAATATTTGGATCCAAAATTGGATTGAAGGTAGTATTCAGAGCATGTGGTGAAGGCATACGTTTTGGAATGGATGCTTGTGACCAATGCTGCGCCAGAATAATTGGTGTAATGTTCATTTTTTGTGATTTATATGAATAAGTCGTAAAGGAATATAGGAAGGTAAAAACAATGACTGCAGATGTTGGAAACCAGATTCTGGATCAGTGGTGCTGGAAGAGCACAGCAGTTCAGGCAGTATCCAACGAGCAGAGAAATCGACTTTTCCGGGAAAAGCCCTTCATCAGGAATAAAGGCAATGAGCCTGAAGTGTGGAGAGATAAGCTAGGGGAGGGTGGAGTGGGGAGAGAGTAGCATAGAGAACAATGGGTGAGTGGGGGAGGAGATGAAGGTGATAGGTCAGGGAGGAGAGGGTGAAGTGTATAAGTGGAAAAGGAGCTAGGCAGGTCGGACAAGTCATGGGGACAGTACTGAGCTGGAAGTTTGAAACTAGGATGCGGTGGGGGAAGGGGAAATGAGGAAGCTGTTGAAGTCCACATTGATCCCCTGGGGTTGAAGTGTTCCGAGGCGGAAGACGAGGCATTCTTCCTCCAGGCGTCTGCTGGTGAGGGAGCGGCGGTGAAGGAGGCCCAGAACGTCCATGTCCACGGCAGAGTGGGAGGGGGAGTTGAAATGTTGGGCCACAGGGTGATGTGGTTGATTGGTGCGGGTGTCTCGGAGATGTTTCCCTAAAGCGCTCTGCTAGGAGGCGACCAGTCTCCCCAATGTAGAGGAGACCGCATCAGCAGCAACGGATACAATAAATGATATTAGTGGATGTACAGTAAATGATATTATAGGAAGCCGATCGTTTGTGAGCTTGCAAATGACACCATAATTGATGGTTTAATGGGCGGCAATGAATGTTATCTCCGAGACGGATGAGGCCTTCAGTAAATGGGTCGTTGGGCCAAGGAGTACCAGATTCAGATTAACTTTGATAAATGTCAGTTCCTGTATTTTGGTCTGGCAAATCAAGGCTGGATTTATGTACAGAATCAAGAGAGTGTTGCTGAACCAAGAGACCTTGGAGTACAAGTTCAGAAGCCATTGATAATGGCTGACTGCTTCTGAATGAAGAGGCTATGGCTACTTTTAGGGCTGTGGGTATTCACCAATACGACGTGCCATGCATGGGCACATCGCAACATTAGCTTAGATTAGATTAGATTAGATTAGATTAGATTAGATTAGATTAGATTCTCTAATCCTTGAAATCAGTAGCATAGGCAGACAGGATAGTGAAGAAGGTGTTATTTACGTTTGCCCTTTTTTGGTCACTGCACTGAGTCTTGGAGTAGGGAAATCATGTCGTGACCATGCAAGGAATTCCACTTTTGGAATACTGCATTTATTTCTCATCTCCCGACTCGTGGAAAAATGGCATGAAACATGAAATGGTGCCAATAAGATTCACAAGCATGTTCCCAGTGTTCGAGAATTTGTGCTGTAGAGACCGGCTGAATATGTTGGGGCTGCTTTCCCTGGAGCATCGGAGGCTGAGTAAAAAACTGAAATAAGATAAGACGATCATGCAGGGCATGGATACACCTGATAGTCAATGTTCTTTTTCAAGAGTGGGCGAGCCCCAAACTAGAAGGCATAGGTTTAAGCTGAGAAGGGAAAGATGCGAGAAGAATGTAAGATCAAATGTTTCAGGCACAGGATGGTGCGTGTGCAACATGAGCTGCCAGAGCAAGTGCAGGAGACTGGTACAAGTGCAATATTCAAAAGACATCTGGATGAGTAGATGAATACTAAGTGTTTAGAATGAAATGTTCCACATGCTGGCAAATGGGACTAGATTAATGCATAATGTCTCGTCGACTTGGATGCGTATACCAAAGTAGCTGTTTCGCTGCTGCACATCACTATGACTTTATGACACTGCGTTTTCAGAGTTTCCACTCCCTGCAGACTCGGCTCCATTTGTTGCTCATGTTACAGACCTTGATGATGCACTACAGTACTCATGCTCAATCAAGAGTTGGAGCACGAAATCCTCAGGTCTCCCTGATTGTCTGAGACATGTCACAGAACAACATCCAGAAAACCACCTCCAGCAACTCTACTAAATGTTCAATAACAGGAGTAAGTCAAATCCCCTCAGCTGCAAATTAGATGTTTTCTTCTGTCCGGTAATTCACGATAAGCTTCCTCGTGTTACTGAACGCATGATCAGCTCAGAGCGGCACACATTGGCACTGAGTGCACAGACACAGACAACGTTTCAAAGACGTGAGTCAAACCTGATGAACTCCTTGTCCAACATACAACACTACAAGGGATACAGCAGAAAGTAAACAACAGCCCGAATCAAATCATTTTATTGTTTCTGAGGTTCACAAGGCCGGTACTTGATAATCTAAAGAGCAATATACCAAGGCCAGAAAAGGTACAGAGGGACTGGAAGATTCGTATTAAAAATAGAAACAGATACTTACTTTCCTGAGAACATATGGTAGAAATATGGAAAAAAAGACTAGAGGAGTGGTACGAACTGAAGGATTCAGACCTGAGACGGTCCAAATCACAAGAATGAGGACATTGAATAAAGGCATCGCAAGATCTTCGCTCTCTCAACATCTGAATCTGGACCAACCCAGACACAGTAAAGAGGTACAAGACGACAGGCCAATATGGAGTGCTGCACGGACGATGCTAGTTTATTGTTCAGAAAGCTGAACGATCTGACCGGTATGGCAAGCATTAGAAAATCCTGCATATTGGTACTACAAGCAGTACATAACCACATATCATGGGGAAAGTTGCATCCTATGCTGTGAGTGAAACTAAACGTGGCTCCTATAAACTTATGTCGAAGAGTGTGGCGCTGGAAAAGCACACCTCCTCAGGCAGTATCTAATGAGCAAGAGAATCGGCATTTCATGCATAAGTCCTTCATCAGGAACGTCTTGTCCCTGAAACATCGATTTTCCCATACCTCAGATAGTGCTTGACCAGCTCTGCTTTCTCAGCGCCACACTCTTTGACTCTGATCAGCAGCAGCATCTGCAGTCCTAAATTTCTCCTCTAAATTGATGTCTCCAAATCTCCACTGTACGAGTGAAAGAAGCGTGTAGGTGTGTGTACGTGTGAGATTGTGTCAGTGTGAGTGTGTGTGTGAGCGTGTGCGCGTGCGCATGTGTCTGTGTCTGCGTGACAGATCGAGAGAAAAAAAAGCGAGTGAGTCTGCGTGACTCAGTTGGGAACCGTGGTATATGTGAGGATTATTGTTGAGAAAGTACGTGCATGAAGGAAATTAGTTTAAAGATGAACTGGCAGGAGTTTGGGTTTTCAAAAGAGAGAGATGGATTGAAATTTAATGGACAGATAGGACGATGTCATTAAGAACATTAACATTAGTGTATTGCCGGATCTAATAACAATGCAGAGAGGTTTTCACAGGAATGATCGATAGAGGGGATTTATGGTGTCAGTTCGGATGGAGCATCGAATCAGAATTTATTTCTACACATTTGAAGCTGGCAGTGTCAGTTGTAGATTATTCAAATCAATCAGAAGATATTTCCCTGCTGAAACTTTAAATAGAAGTTTGGATGAGCCAGTCAGGTATGTTCCGGATGTTCCTGGAAATAAAAGAAGGAAATGGTAGGGCATGGTGTCGGAAATCAACTCATGAATTACCACAATTATAAGTATCATTACAATGGCCAGTGCTGGAATCTGTGCTGTTCATCTTTGACATAAATGATTTGGAGAAAAACATTGTTGTTAAGATTAGTTTTTGGCAATGGAACAATTGGTGGAAATGTGAAAAGTGAGCAGGATGGTTAGCGGATCAAGCAGGAGGTACAGCGTTTGAAGACATGGGCAGACAAATGGCAGATGAAGGTTTAATTGGAAAAGTATAACGTGATACATTTTGTTAGGAGAAGTACAGGTGATAATTGTAGAGTAAAAAAATGAAATGCTGTGGGTGATCTGTGTGGGCAAGTCCATGGATCACTGAGGTTGGGAATACAAATGGCGAAGATCGTAAAAATAAGGCGTTTGGCATAGTTGGCGACAATGTAAGGGACATGAATTATAGCAATAGTTAAGTTATACTGCAGCTTTTTAAAACATTAATTTTAAAATGCACATTTGGAATATTGTGTACAGTTCTGATCACCACATTACCAGAAGGACATGAATGTTTTGGAGAGGGCACATAAAATATTTTTACCTTGTTTGTTGGCGGGATTATATGTTTGAATAACGTTTGGGCAGGTTGCGTTTCCTTACATTGGAATGCAGGTGGTTGAAAGGGGAAACTGATGGAAGTTTAGAAAATTGTGAATAGCATGGATAGATTCGAAAATATGAGGCTTTTTCGCAGTGTGGCGTGGTCATTTACTAGGGGACACAGGTTCAAAATCCAGGTATGCGGGGCAATTAAGTTAGATGTACGTGCCACGTTTTTCACACAAAAGATGTTATGCCTGGAATGCACTGCCAGAGGAAGTAGGGGAAGCAAGAAACAAAGATCAGCATTCAAGAGGTATCTGGACAAATACATGGATATGAAGGAAATAGAGTGATACACATCTTGTAATTGAAACAGTTTTAATATGGAAGGAATGTCTTGTTCATTATTCTTTGTTCTAATTGTGAATCGCCCGTTTCAATCTCATTTATTGTCCAGAGATGGGATAAAGTCAGAGGTAGGAAATGAAACTTGCATCCAAAACACAAGACAGTGAAGTATCAGTTCTCAACATTAAATAACAAGGGCAGTGATACAATATATTGTGTTTCACAGGTGGAACTGAGTATGTCAACACAGAGAGACTACGACGGGTACTGTCTGAAGCAAAGATGGAGAGAATGAATGGACAAGTTCACTGATGCATATAATAGTGGTTTGCACGGTGAATTTCTGGACTCAGTGTCTCAGCAGGAACAATAACTGTAACAAGGAGTGGAATCATGAGAGGTACAATCAAACAGTCACACATAGTTTACAAAAACAATATTTGAACAGTGAGACTTACGAGGGACACCAACGATAGCCAGGATGGGATAATAAATGTATTGAATAATGAATAGTACAAGTTCGATCCGACGTGATAATGGCAACCGATGATAGTATGTAGAAAGATACCAAATTCTCCTGGCTAAACTCCTGTCCATTGCTGTAACTTGTGGGCGGCACGGTGGCACAGTGGTTAGCACTGCTGCCTCGCAGTGCCAGAGACCCGGGTTCAATTCCCGACTCAGGCGACTGACTGTGTGGAGTTTGCACGTTCTCCCCGTGTCTGCGTGGGTTTCCTCCGGGTCCTCCGGTTTCCTCCCACAGTCCAAAGATGTGCAGGTCAGGTGAATTGGCCATTCTAAATTGCCCGTAGTGTTAGGTATAGGGGTAAATGTAGGGGTATGGGTGGGTTGCGCTTCGGCGGGTCGGTGTGGACTTGTTGGGCCGAAGGGCCTGTTTCCATACTGTAATGTAATCTAATGTAAAACATTCCAGTCAATAATTCTCAAATTATCACCCATTTTTGATCATTCCTGTTGAATGTTCTCAGATTCTGATCTCTTCTTTAAATTTCTCCGGAGTTGCTGAATCCTATTAGTGCTGTGGGTGATGCTTCCTCTCATACTATTTGATTAGACATCGAACGGAGCTCATTTATCATTTACAGATATAAAGCCTCCACTGGCTTAATTACAATCTGTGGAGACTTGCATTAATAACAGTCTCTAAACAAACAGCTTCAGTTAACACCTTCCTTATATCACTTTTCGTATCACAATGAAAGGGAACATTTACTCAGTCTGACCGAAATGTTAAGGATTGTTGTGGGATGGACCATAAATCTTTGAAACGTTTTCATCTTTCTTCCTTGCTTACAGAAATAGTGTCAGAAAACTGCAGATTTCTAACTGGTCCACTCTGTTTATACAAGGAGACAGGGATAAAATAACGCACCAGCTGCATAAAATGACTTCTTCGGGGAATTGTTGCAGACCAGAACGCCGGGCAACGATATTCATTCCACATTGTCTCTGTGTAATGCTGCTCCACGTTTTAATTTTGTGTTATTAAATTCTTTCATAACCTTGAAACATTATTCAGAGCATTCAGACTGCTGTTTGGGAACACAGGGAATCGATTGTGTTCCCATATGCCAGTGACAGTGGGTTAAGAAAATAACATTCCACCCAATGTTGCCTATTATCATTTGACGAAGTGGAGCGCTGGAATGTTGCCTTATTTTGCAACATGTATCGTCAATATACAGAGAAGTATTGTTACAGTTGTACGAGTTGCCACTGAGATGATACCTGGAGTAGCTTTTATTGTGTGTGTTTATGTATAGGAGAAGGGAGGGGACTTCATCAAATACAGTTGAATAGATTGTCATCATCCATGGGATAATGTGTTAAAGATGGACTGAAGGCGGACATGAAACTATCAATCCTGCTACATACTAACAGGAAGAGGCCATCCAGTCTATCTAGTATGTAACAGAGGGACAGGAGGAGGCCATTCAGCCTTTTGAGCCTTTTGCAGCGGGAGAGATGAGGCCACTCATCCTGTCGAGCCTTTCACAAGGAAACAGGATGACATCGTCTACATGTTAAGACTGTTAAACATTAACTATTAGGTTTTTGAAAAAATAGTTTTAGATGCTTCCCTTTCTTATATTACCTTTGAAATTCTAATCTAGAATGTGGCGAATTTTGAACATATTATGCAAACAATTGGAAAATCTGACTCGGAAAAACGATTTGCGGGGAAAAAGGATCGTTTGAAAGTTCGGTGTGTTCAAAAATAAGACAATGAGAGTCGAGAGACCGTGTGTCCCGTCAGTGTGAAGGACAGAAATGGTAAGTGTAGAGAATGCTGGATGAGTACAGAAATTGAAGCTCCGGTCAGAAAAAGAAGGAAACTTATTATAGGTACAGTCAGTTGGGATCGAGGGAAACCCTAGTGGAGTATAACAGCAGTAGGACAATACTTTTAAGAGAAATCAAAAGGGCAAAAAGCAGACATGAAATAACTTTGGCAACGAGTTTTCAGGAGAATACAAAGACATTTCGTAAGTACATTAAAGACAAAAGAGCAACGAGAGAGTGACGAGGTCCCCGAAAATATCCACAGGTTCTTCTATGTGTGGGGCCGCAGGGATGAGTGAGATGCTAATCGATTAATTTGCTTTAATGCTTACTGTGGATAAGGCTCTGGAACTAGGGGAAAAATAAATAGTGACCTTTTGAATGTTTTAATTTTACAGTGAAGGTGGTAATGGATATCTCAATATGCACAAAGGTGAATCAATGCTAAGAGACTGATCATGGGCATCCCAGAAGCTTGTGGGAAGCTAGTGAAGTGAATGCTCAGTCCCATGCTAAGTTTTTCGTATTTTGTATATCCACAGGAGAGGTGAAGGAAGACAGGAAGGTGTCTAACGTCAGAAAGTTGTGAGGAAAACCTATGGAAAAATAGACCAGTAAAGCTGACATCCGTAGTGGGCATGTTGTTGCAGGGGATTCTGATGGACTTTGAGGCAGCAATGTTTCCAATCAGCCATCGTGTCGACTTGGAATGAAGGTTCACCGTTTCTTCATGGTGAGGTCTGATGCAGACAGGGTAATGAAGAAGGCTTTTGGTACATTGCTTTCATTGGTCAGAGTTTTGAGTATCAGAGAAGAAAGTCATTTTGTGGAACTGCAGGGCACTGGTTAGGCCACTTTTGGAGTACTACATTTAATTCCATAGGAAAGATATTGTTAAGCTTCAAAGTGTACAGAAAAAAAATACATGAATGATGCCAGGTTTGGAGTGTTTGAGCTATCGGGAGAGTTTGAACAGGCTGGGTATAATTTCCCTGGAGCGTCGGGCCCTTGGGGACTCTGGGGGTAACTTTACAGAGGTTCATGACATCATGAGGAGCATGGATACGTTGATCGGCCAAGGTCTTTTCCTGGGTAGGGGAGACCAGAAATGGAGGAACTAAGTTTACGCTGACAGGGGAGAGATGCAAACGGGACCAAAAGGGCAACTTTCTCACATGGAGGGTGGTCCGTATACGGAGGAAAGAAAAACAGCTTCCAGGCGAAGTGGTGACGTTTGTTTTAGTTGCAAAATTTAAAATTCATCTGTATGGATTCAGAGAAGCAAGGGCCAAATGCTGGTAAACGGGATGAGAGTAGTTAATGATGTTTGATTCGGATCGACGGGTTGGGCAGAAGGCTCTGTTTCCCTGCTGTGTAACTCTACGACTTTAAAAAGGAGGAGGCCATTGAACTTTTGAGAGTGTCAAGGTGGTGCAGGAGGAGGCGATTCGGCCTCCACAACCAGTTACAGAGGGACAGAAAAAGCCCAACAACTTCAAGATCATGTCACACGGGGAGTGGAGAAAGTCATCAGCCTCGAGACCCTGTTACAGAGGGACAGAAGCAGCGTGTAGCCTCTCAAACTCTGTAAGCAGAACATGAGGAGTTCACTAAATTTCTCGAGACGTTTTACACAGTTTGGAGAGTTTGAGCTCTCAAGAGTGGATGTATACGCCTCAGCTATTTTGCCAGGCGCATCGTTGGCTAATGTTTGGCCTTATACAAATTTGTGCAATCATGAAGGGCATAAATACGGTAACGAGTCAATGTTTTGCCCCTGGGAACGGGAGTCAAAAACTAGATGCATTAGGTTTAATGCGAGAGAGAAGGAGTGAAACAAAAATATTTAAAAGACATTTGGATGGGAATATACACAGGAACGCTTGATGTAAGGCCCAAATGCTGGCAAATATGACAAGATTAATTTAGGACATCTGGTCAGCAGGGAGTTTCTTTTCCTTGAATTTTATTTCCATGCTTCATATCTCTATGAAGGTCCAATTGGAGGAGACCAGTTAATTTCTCAAGCCAGCAACACAGTAATAGGAGAAGTCCATTCTGCCTCACGAGACTGTTACAGGGGCCGAATAAGGCCATTCAGCCGTTCAAGACTGGTGGACAAATTCAATTTCTGAATTTTATCATATCAAAACAGAGCCAATCGGCCTGTTTGCTTGCTCAGTAACTCAGAAAATAAGAAACAAAAATCTATCATTCCGCTATTGAGGTTGTTTTACAGAAATAGGAGATAGGATTTCAGTTCATATAAGCTGCAATAAATGTGAAGAGGACATTCAGTCCCTCAATTCCATTCCACAGAAACAGAAGGAGGTCACAGAGTTATCCAAGCCTGTTACTTGGGAAAAGGATTTGGGCATCTTTTTTCACAAAGCTGTTGCATAGGAACTGGAAGCAGTCATTCAATTGCTAGCGACTGTTACACAGAAAATTTAGGAGGCGAGTAAGGCCACAGGATCACTTTGTGTTTGAAGAGAGGGAGGTGACTCCCTCCAAACCAGTATTCGACACGAGGAGAGGAGGGGAATTGGCTTGTAATAAACAGAAGTATCTGAATAAGTTGCAAGAGTGGGCCTTCAATTCTGTTCTGCCATTCATGAGATGATGGCTGATCCGATTGAGGCTCCTTATTCATTTTACACATATTCCCCTTTCAGCCGCTTCTCCTCCATTCTTTACTCATTTTGCAGATTCAGATGCTTGAATACAGTCACCGTGATGTTTCCACAGTGGGCCACGATAGCCTCTGGTCTTCCTGAATATCCACAGCAGCTTAAAACTCAATGACAACGTCTGCACTAACTTTTCAGTTCAAGAATGATGTCAGAACATTAATCTACAAGTTCGAAGCACGGTCTGATTCAATGACAATTGAGGGGATTCCACATGTTACTGATCACATGATCAGCAGAAAACGACCAATACAGGCGAGCAGCAAACAGGCATAGAAGAAGTTCCAAATACCTGTCTCAAAGCTGCTGAAACCCCTTGTCCATCACTGAGGACCACACGGACATCTGTAAGTGATAGAAAGCACGAGCCACATTTTTGTTTGGTTCAGAGCTTCTTAATGGTGGGACCTGATGTTCAGGGTGAACAACACGAAGGCCAGGGAAAGATACCGGGCGAGTATTCTAGTTGAAACTGCACATTTGCTACATTTTTTTAAAATGCTGAAATATGTGGGTACAGAAATGGGACAAGCTGGGTGAGTCACATGTTGGAGGATATTCAGAAGAATGAGAGCATAAAGTAAAGTATATCTGCTGAAATGTTTAGTTATATCACATTCTGAATCCACCTCACGGAATCCGTCTTGACACCACAAACCCCGACAGGATATATGTTAATTTTGGAGCACTATGTAGATCAGACTTGTGTACTGCCAAAGCGAACCTTATGATCTGCCCGGAATGGGACATTGTGCCGAATGCTCTAATGCATTGACCTGTATTCGGAGACGAAATACCTGTCCAGCTGGAGGAGCACCAAGTCATCGCTTGTCTGGTGTTGAGAAGCTCACGACCTGTGAAATTCCTGATGTGCATCTGGTCGGTCTGCACCACCGCACGTTGCCCTCGAAATAATTGCAAGAGGGTAGAGTTTGTCTCACATCTCCTGCTAGAAAGTGCCTCTGCAAAGGAAGCCTGGAGTAAGACGCAGTGTTTATTTCTTTCTCGCGGTTTGTGCAGAGCAGCACTGTGAGACAGGTCTGTGTGCTCATTGGTTTGTTCTCCAAAGGGCAGAAGTAGACAGCTCCGTCTGGAGGACTAACAACTCGGTGACCGACGGTCTCTGCTCTGCCCGAAAGATGTTCGTCTTCCAGAGCAAGGAGTTGAACTCCACAGAGTGTTGCAGACTGGCTCATTTTCACGTCCAGGAGTACGTGCTGCGGGAGACACTAAAGATCGGGATAGCTGCCACTAGGCACAGGTGGAAAAGGCCACTGCCTGAGCTCTTTCTGCCGAAGTAAATTGAGGTCTGTTCATTCGTCAGACTCCTGTAGTATCTCAATGCATCCAAATATACATTTGCATGTGTCTGTGATGCCCTTTCTTAGGTGCATCAAACTCCAAAGTTCGTTTGCTTCCCTGAAAGCCTCATCCATGATGAAGAGCTTGTGTTCAAAACGTTGATATCTTGCTCCCTGGTCGCCACTTGATCAGCTTTCCCAGCACCACACACTTTCAATCTGATCTGCAGCATCAGCAGTCCTCACTTTCTCTTCGTTCCTTGATATGTCACAGTGCAGAACTGAACTGCATTTGTGACTATGTATGGATTCGAATTTTTTATGTGTGTGGATTACGTATTTGTTAAAAATAAAATACTAGTTGTGTAAACCACAGTAATACATTGATCTATGAAATTGGACCTAATATTTCTCCAAGTCAGATCCTTCAGTCTTCCACTGGAGACAGTTAGATGCTGGTTTTTACTGTATCTCACCCCGTGCTATCCCTTTCCTGATAGTGTTTCATGGGGATGGTGCAGAGGAAGGTTCGCTATATATCTGTAACTCTGTCTCTAAACCGGTGCTGTCTCTGTTCTGGGATTTTTTGAGGAGGATAGTGTGGGAAGCACCTACATTAATATCTAAACCACGCTGAACGTGGTCTATCTGGCAACGGCCAGTGAAGATTAAAATTCATTTGGGAATTAAGCTTATCCATCCCTGCCATCGGATTTTTTTTATGGGGACAGAATGGAGGAATGTATTAATCTGTATCTAAATCTGTGTTCGTTGTGTCCTTCAATGATTCTGCTGGACAGGTGTGGAGTGATTTACTGAGAATATAACCCATGTTTTACGTGGGCTGCAAGTTTGATAAGTGTGACATTCTGAATCAAACCCCATGTTGTCATAGGACTCTTTTCAGGGAAAACGTGGCAGTGATTTAATCAATACCGAACCCCATACTGAACATGGCCTTATTATTTGAGAAGTGCCTGCATTGAATGATCTTTACTCGTAATGCAAAATACTGATGTACTGTTCCTGGAATATTTGATGGGGACCGTCCATAGTAGTCTTTCAGCATCTGTGGAGAGAAGGCAAATTTAAAGATCTGAAAGAAGGGTCACCAGATCCAAAACTTTAAATCTGGTTTCTCACAACATCTACATCCAGATCTGCCGAGCTTTTCCAGCAATCTCTATTTTTGTGTCTGACTAAGAGCATCTGCAGTTCTTTCTTTGTTTTATTGAACTTTAATTTTATTTGCAGTTTCAATTAAGAGAACAGGCACCACACAATATCTAATTACTTTCTGCGTCTACCGTGGGAGAGTTTAGCTCGAGAAATGTTAAAGGAATTTTAGTTTTATTTTGAAAGTGTACAAAGAGATGTATTGAGAATGTTTGACTGCGACAGTGTGTGGTGTAATTCAATGATTATTTCATTTAGTATTGAACATAGCCTGGGAACTTGAAAGGTGCGATTGCAGAAATAGCTTTATGCTGCATCTAATTCTGCGGTGTACCTATTCTGGAGTATTCCATGGTCACAATGATAAAGACGGCTTATTTTCCATTTAGTATTACTTTAAAAGGGGAGTGGATTTAATTCATAACTAATTGTGTGCTGTCACTGATTTGGAACTGTTCGGTAGACAACAGTGTAGATGCAAAGTTAACTTGTTTCTAACCGTTTTTATACCTGCCCTAAGGCTGTTTGATGGTGACATTATAAAATGAGCATTATGCTGTATTTAACTCATATTATAACTATCCTTCATTTTTCGCTGAGGACAGCACAGGAGTGAGTTTTGATCTGAGTCTGATGCTGTGATTAACTTCGACTGGAATCTTTTGATGCAGGACAGTTTAGATGTTGCTTCCATTGTATCTTATCCCATTGTTTACCTGTCCTGTGAGTGTTTTGTGCAGTCACAGTAATTCTGATTTAGATAATAAGTTACATCATGTTGAATGTGGCATGCAAATTTGGAAGTTGCTACCGTAGTGGAATCTTTAACTTGTATCTACCTCCGTCCTGTATTTCACCATCTGTGATTGATGTTGACATTGTGTGCAATATGTATTGAATATCTTAGGTCATGCTGAACATGGCCGAGAATTTAGAAAAGACTAATGGAATCCTAACTTTATTCTGTCTTGAAACTCATTCTGTCCGTGTTGTGGAGAGATGATGTGGGCAAAGCAGTGTGAGAATTATTCTGCATCTGCCCTTTTGCTGTATCTGTCACATTTATCTGGATGAGTACAGATAACCGTCATCCACCGACGTTCAGATGCAACAAGGTGCACTGTCAGCATGGTGTCATGCAGAAACTCACCAAGACTCCACACACAGCGCCTCTCACCTTGATGGGCATCGAGATGGCAAGGTTGGCAGACACATGGGAACAACAGCATGTGCAAGTTCTTTTCAAAAGCCGTTCACCAGCACTATTTGTAAATATGTCTGCGATCATTCAGTGCCAATGTTTTAGGATTCTCCGTGATCACATTGTAAGTATTCATATCGAAAACGGAAAACAACTGTTCACGAAATCATCTCACTAACACTTTCTCAAGGGAAACAAGGGAATGGCAATGTATAATGCAATACGAGCGATGGCAGCATCCCATCAATAAATTGAGGTCAAAAACATTGCCCAAACATGACTAATGTTGGACACTCAGTTTTGTGTTTTGTCAGTGCAGGTTCGTTGGGTCCATTCAGTAGGTTGCTTGTCATATGCTGCGGAAGGGATATGCTGTTTGAAACAATCTGTCAGTCTTTCAGAGGCATGGTCTACTTTTCGACCATCCAATTGATACTGACATTCCCATACAATACGCCAGTCTTTTAATATAGAAGCAATGAAAATGTACCCGAATCTGGACTGTAGAATATTCAGACACAGTTTAGTTCCTGATATGACAATAATTGTGAGTGCATATTAGCAAACAATATACATGCAAATGAAAATAATTGTACATTTTCAAAGCCTTTGCACTTAATAATTTGATCTTGGATGCAGTAACCTGACTCATCTGATCGAATACCTTATTGTGATTTCTGCACTATTTTCACTGCATTCTGGCCATAACAGTTGAGGGATTCAATATAGAGCGCAATGTGGTGCAAGAGTCCATCACCTTTATAACACTTCCATTCAGCATTGGAGCGAAGTTATAGAATAACACAGTTTAGGTCATTCACCAGAAGTCATTCACATAGATGAACTTTCGAGCCATGGTTGCTCACACCTCATTTATATTAATGTTAAATTATATTTGGACAAGCACTGAGAACTGCACCATGTATTTCCTTGTTTTTCAGGCACGTCTCTAACTGGTATGTCGCGAGCTGTTGTGTGGATAACTGTCTCGGTCCAGCTCTCTGGACAGATACAAGAGATGGTCAATGTTCTGGATGTAATAGTGAAACTCGGTAGCAGTGTGTCTGAATTCAGGCATTTTGAAAAGCCATTTTCAATAGATTTTCAGACTGTAAGATGGTGTGTTCACAGTTATGAACATAAATCAGCTGCTTACTTTGGTAACTACAATGTGCAACAATCAAATGCTTACTCTGCTAATTTAATTATTGTTAACTTCAATTAGTTTTAACTGAGAAATAATGCCGTTTCGTTTATTGTTATGCATCGAAGATATAAACTGATGTTAGCACCTTGTTGTAGATCATATAAAACTGAACTGCGACACATTTTTCACAGACAAATCAAGTAACAGTTGGTCATTTTCGGTGACATGGCAGTATGTAAGCATGACTGTCTACCGACAACAACATCACATAGAGTGCGAGAGATCAACGGCATGGAAACAAGCCATTCGGTGCAACTTACCAAGGCAATTAAACTGGTTCCCTTTACCTACGGTTGTTCCATACCACTCCACAAATGTCCCAGTCACGCACCTCTCTAAATGTTTCTTCAATTACAAAATTATATTCATTCCCACTGCTACCTCTGGAAGGCTGTTAGGGCACTTACCACTACCTGTGAGTTAAACAAAAGCCTCTATGGGCCCTTTTATATTTGTCGTCACTCACCTTAAATCTATCCAGTTTGAGACTCCCTTTCCATGGGGAAAAGCTGTTGACTATCTCATAAAGATCTGTTTCTCATGATTTTATAGATGTCTGCAAGGTCACCCCTCCGCCTCGTCTGCTTCAGGAGATAAAAAGATCCTGCCGATCTCCTCTCCTCTTAGAACATGAATCTTTCAGTTCAGGTATTTCCCAAATTCTTTCGAGTTTACCAATATTGCTTCTATAGTGGGGCCACCAGATCTGCACCTGGATTTCAAAATGTGGCCTCACAAACTTCTTTTTCAGCTGCAAGACTTTCCATCTTCTGAACTCAATGCTCTGACCAATGAATGCTCGCATACGGAAAATCTTCTTCACCAGCTTGTCTACGTTTGATTCCACTTCCAAGGAACTACATATCAGCACTCTCAAGTCTCTTTGTTCCATAACGCTACCCAATGCCTACCATTTACTGTCTAGGTCCTGCCCTGGTTTAAACAACAAAAATGAAATATTTTGCTTTACCTAAATTAACCTCCATCATCCATTCCTCAGTCCACTGGCCCAGTTGATAATGGCTGAAAATGTGTTGCTGGAAAAGCGCAGCAGGTCAGGCAGCATCCAAGGAGCAGGAGAATCGACATTTTGGGCACAAGCCCTTCGTCAGGAATGAGGAAAGTGTGTCCAGCAGGCTAACATAAAAGGTAGGGAAGAAGTACTTGGGGGAGAGGCGTTGGAAATGCGATAGGTGGAAGGAGGTCAAGGTGAGGGTGATAGGCTGGAGTGGGGGTGGGGGCGGAGAGGTCAGGAAGAAGATTGCAGGTTAGGAAGGCGGTGCTGAGTTCGAGGGATTTGACTGAGACAAGGTCGGGGGAGGGAAAATGAGGAAAATTGAGAAATCTGAGTTCATCCGTTGTGGTTGGAGGGTTCCTAGGCGGAAGATGAGGCGCTCTTCCTCCAACCGTCGTGTTGCTATGGTCTGGCGATGGAGGAGTCCAAGGACCTGCATGTAGGCAAGTAAGAAAGTAGGCAAGAACCCGATGTGGCCTCCCATTTAATGGGGAGACAGGCCGCCCACGTGCGGAACGTTTCAGAGAACACCTCTGGGACACCCGGACCAACCAACCCAACCACCTCGTGGCTCAACACTTCAACTCCCCCTCCCACTCCACCAAGGACATGCAGGTCCTTGGACTCCTCCATCGCCAGACCATAGCAACACGACGGTTGGAGGAAGATCATCAGAAGTCAAACTGCCCAGTAATGCACTACAAATAGGTTTATAAATATAATTTATTTTAGTATAAAATGGACGAATGTATTTCTCATTTGGTCTTAAATGTATGCATTACGTATTATGTGCTGCTTTGATATTTTACTGAAAAACCTGTGACTCTCCCTTTCACGACCGAATTACTGTCTATTCTTGGATGTGTCAGCATCCTCCAGTGGACACCAACTGAAACTCTCAGTGTAGATTTTTGAATTGGATCTGCTGTATCTCTGTAGCGCTTTGGATTTCATGGCACAGAAATAATGGGCGGTATCGGAAAAGATCCCCGGAGATAATTGAATAAATCAATTTGGCTTCTTAGTTGAAAGCAGAAGAGAACTTATCTAATAAATCTTTGAACATATAATCTGAGCCACACCTCATAAATACATGGCTCGCCAAATGCCCACGAAACTTGAAGTACCAGAACCAAAGTTGGAGTAACAGCTGCTGAGTAAATGTAATTCAGAATTGTTGTTTGCCCTTCTGGAATAATTCATTGAGAGTGATCATGGAATCACCTTATCTTTTAAATTACTCCATGCAACACAATATCGAATTGATTAAAGATCAGGCATGATTGTAATCGGCATCATAGAAACTGAACAGTTAATAGACAGCATGATTGACATAGCGAGTAATGAAAACCGGTGCACATAATGTTTCATTTAGATATTCACAGGAATGACAAAATGTTTCAGTAAAATTGAAACGTCCAGTATGAAGAAATACAGTAAAATAGATGAAGGCCTTCTTGCAATTACCGGTAAAATGAGGAGCGCATGCAGAAAAACATGATGAGTTGGTCTCTCAGATCTGACCACAATTCTTTACCAAACAACATTATCTGCAGCTCAATGACTGTAGAGGACTGGTACATTTTCTCTCCTGTCTGTTTGTCTCCAAACCTCCTGCTCTCTTTTAATCGCCATGCTAATTTGATTGTCAGTCTATTGTCTCCCAGAAGCTGGAAAGTGTAAATTGTTAAAAACTCAATTCCTTCTACATTTCCGTTTCAACAAGTTTCCCATATGCAGTGCAACTTTCATGGAGCAGTTAAAACAGATAAAATATGATTATTATTCAGGAATTGGCCAAGTTTAATTTTGAAACAGCTGCATTCAAATCCTCTTCTATTTGGAGTACGGGTGAACCAATTAATGTAGTCACTTGACTATTCATCCAAATTTAATGGCTGGCGTTCTGGGACATGGGATTGGATGACAAAGTTGGAATTTCATAGAAATCTAGGATGAAAGCAAAAGATGACCTCACAGTGGCCATGTGGCTGTTGCTATTCGTCATCAAAATTCTTTTGGTCGCTAATATCATCAGCGAACGTAATCTAGCATGCTTACGTATTCTGGACAACACGGGTCGAAACTGTTATCCGTGTGGACCTATACTCAATCACACTTCGGCCGGCTTTTTTGTTTTAAGCGGATATACATATTCACAATATACGAATCAAGCAAATCAATGTATTTCCTTTCTTTGCATTCGTTCCAAACACATTTGCTTAATTTGATGCAATGTTTGAAGAGAAATGTTTCTATCTCCCCCTCAGATTCACTCGGTGTCTTTGTATTTGTTTATCTCTGTTTCTCAGTCTCTATGCTTCCATACTGCTGCATGCACTTTTCTGATTGAATATTTAATCCAGTTCTTCGAAATCATTGTGTTATATCGCCCTGTATTCACCTACTTCTGAATGTCTTCTTACCTCCTCTTTATCTGTCCACATGTCAAAACGTATCTGTCCATATCTGTCATTGCCAGATGTGGTGCACATTAAAAATTTGCTGATTTTTACCACTCATGGGAGGAACATTTAGAGTATTTATTGGACTTGTTCGGTCGACGTCGGAAAGCAAGCTTTCTGGTGAACATGGACAAAAAGCATCACGGGAAGCGAAAACAAAAGTAATTGGTGATTTTTACACAATGTCGACAAAAAAAGTATAACGGTTCCAAGGTTTGAGTGGAGAACGGGAAAAATTTCTGGCTGTACCAGATGCTCCTTTTTTGATGTATTTTCGGCTTTCGAGATGATTTCCTCGAATTCCAGGTGCAGCCATTACTGTTTTCTATGCTTTGGGATTGTTTTGGAACTATGGAGAGAAAAGTAAAGTCAAAACAACATCACATTTAAAAGGGAGAACAACAACAAAGGAAGCACATGGCGATGTCAGTGCAGGAGAGAGAGTGGAAAATTAAACAACATTGCTAACTGACAGAACAGTGAACGTCTGCAGTTGCTGCTTTTACTGCAGAATCCATATACTGCCAGATATCGGAGTGCGTCTGGGAAAATTAAAAAAAATGAAATTCACAACTGATCTTGCAGAAACCTGTTTGGCAGAGGTTACAGAACAGAAACAGAGAAGTCGATTTTAAGCGTGACCTTCAAATAAGTCTGCAGTATTGAATAGTGTGAGTTATTTCTTGACTATATGCTTTATTGAGCTAAGTTTCTTGATTAAACTTAAAATATATACGGCATAAGTATTAATTTAATCTGGAGAAGAGATTTATTTCGAGGAATAAGACCATGCTATTTTGTTTGTCTGGAGAATTGATAGATTCAAAAATGTTTACGGGTTACTGTGGATTATATCTGCAATAAATGTCGTTGATTTTGTATCGTATCAGACTGAATGGATCATTTGGAGAGTTAGTTAGAGGCAATAAGGAATTTACAAGAGCAAGAGTATGTGATGAATGACAGTTATAGGAATAGGGCAAGTCTCAGATACAGTCACATAGATAGGTTAACTCCAGGAAAGGTAGTAGAGGTAGGCAGGTAGAGTAGGAGCCTTCATATTTCAAACACGTATACTTTTCTGGAAAATGTTGGGGGTGATGGATTCGCAGGAGAACGTAGCACGAATAGCCTAATTTCTGGTATTGAGACTGGCTCTAATGTAATGAGAGGTACTTCGTGATGCAAGCAATCGATTGTGTTCAGGGACTCTCTAATCCGAGGTACAGACGGACGTTTCTGTGGGCAGCAGCGAAAAATCAGAATGGTCTTTTGCTTCACTTGTGCCAGGATCAAGGATGTCTCAGAGAGAGACTTCAGATACAGTTGAGAACAAAGATGAGTCAAACAGTCAGGGCAGGCAGGGACAAAGCAGAGAACAAGCTAGGACTGATAAATTAAACTGCATTTATTTCATTGCATGATGCCTAACAGGGAAGGCAGATGAACTCAGGGCATGATGAAGATCATGGGACTTGGATATCGTAGCAATTACAGAAACATGGCTCAGGGATGGACAGGACTGGCAAATTAATATTTCAGGATACATAATCTACAAGAACGTTAGAAAAGGAGATAAGAGAGGAGGGGAGTGGCGTTTCTGGTAATGGTTAGCTTTACAGCTGAACTGAGGGTGGATATTAAAGGAAATACCTCCAGGGAAGTTATTTGGGTGGAACTGGGAAATAGGAAAGGAAAGATCTCTTTATTTGGATTGTATTATAGACGCCGTAATAGTCAAAGGAAAATTGAGAACAAATTTGTACGGAGATGTCAGTTATCTGCAACAATAATAAAGTAGATATGTAAGGAAATTTAACTTGCCAAACATAAACTGGAATTACCATCGTGCTAAGAGTTTAGATGGAGATGAATTTGTTAAGTGTGTACAAGAATATGTTCTGTTTCAGTATCTGGATGCACCTACTAGAGAAGTTGGATAACTTCATCTCCTCTTGGGAAATAAGGCAGAGCAGGTGACTAAGGTGGAGCACTTTAGGACCAAAGACCATAATAGTATTAGTTTAAAAATAGTGATGAAAAAGAATATTCAATCTCTTCCAGCAGCTCAAACCGTGCAATCCTGCAAACACCCTTGCAATTATTTTCTGAACCCCTTCAAGTTTCACAACCCCTTCCGAAATGAGTGATACCAGAATTGTGCATAATATTGCAAATGTAGCTGAATTAATTTTATAACCTGTCTTGAGTTCATCTGCTTTCCCTGTTCAGACTCTTGTGTTGAAATAAATGTAGATTGATTTGGCAGTTCTGCCTCGTTCTCCGCTCTATCCCTGCCTGCACTGACTGACTTGCTGTGTTACCCAAGTGTACCAATCTAAGACTGATTTCTTTCAACGCGATGTTTCCAGCTGCCCCCGACGCTCCAGCACCTTATTCGTTTTAATCCCTCCGAGCAGCTTTAGCATATCTCCCCGCCAGTGCATTAGTCACCTTCTCATTTAGGTGCACTTCGTCCTTCTCAGACAGGTCACTTAAACGACAGAAGTGATTAAACACTGAATTCCCGGCAACATTCTGGTAAAACTCTATTGAACCCTTTGCAGTTCAGTAATATCCTTCCTACAACAGAGAGAGCAGAACTGGAAGGAGAACTCCAGAAGATGCCTCACCAATCTCCTGTACAGTCTGACGTGACAGCTAAACTCATATATACCAAGGTCTTAGCCACCATGCGTAAATGTGATGCAACCTTTAAAAATAGATGAAATTGAAACACCAGGTCTCTCTTCTACAACATTGCCGAAGGGCCTACTTTCAATCGTTTCAGTGTTGTCTTTGTTTTACCAAAACACAAATCCTCGGAAACTAGATTGCCCACTGTTCAGTCCATTGGCCCAATTGATCTTGACCTCTTTAAAATCTAAAATAGCCTTATTCACTGCCCACTAACCAGCAAACTTGATGTTAAGTGCAGCACTACCCATTATGATTTCTATATTCTCCTCGAAGTAAGTAATATAAGTTTCACTATTCTTTCTTTTTAAAAATGTTATTCTCTACTGATATTGTTTTGAGCACAGTTTGTAAAAGCAGAAGCGCCGAAGTGTCTTGCTTTAGGCAGTCTGTAGATTATTTGAAAACAAAACGGTTAAGAATGCAGGGGGAGTACGCAGTTCTCCCTGTTCAGGGTGTTTCTAGTTTGTTTGTTTTTGCTGTAGCAGTTACAAGATGTTTGAGTACAAACAGGTTGAAATCTTTATTAAATTATTCCTTACTGACTTTTCCTGAGCTCTCTATCGATGTTGCTCCATTCTGCTTGCAAGAATCTGTGTTTGATTTATCTTTTTCCCACGGGGAGTGTTTCTGGCTTGTCATGATATTGAATTAGTAAATTAGTAAATTACTATATCGAATATTTGACTAAGTTTTCCAAATGTTAAATTAATCTAAATTCCGTTTTCTTTTGCACGTGTTTTAACCGTAGATTTTAAATTAATAAGCTGTTTTGCTTATAGCCGAGTGGTTTGACCAGTTGCATCACGCCTGCAACACCCACTGCACACGGACATGTAAAATAAGAAGAACGTTGGGGACTCAGCTATATTTCTAAAATATGTTTAAATGGATTGCGCCTGATCCATAACATAAGTGACAAACAAGAGCGGAACCAGAACTGATCCCTATGTTATTCCGCTGCTTACAGGCCTCCAGTCCGAATAACATAACACAATCACAATCTCTTGTCTCCTGCTAGTAAATCTTTTTTGAATCCAATTGGTATGGTCACTTTAATTTCCATGTGATTAAACGTCGCTAATTACTTTTCCATGTGGAAACTTGGCAAAGGCTTTACGAACGACGAAGTAAACAATATCGACTGCTGTGCCCTCGTCAATCTTTTTGGTTACTTCAGGAAAAAAACTCAATCACGTTTTCAGACAGAATTTACTTCGCATGAAACCATGCAGACAGTCCTTAATTATACTTTGTCTCTTCAAATGCATACACATCTTATCTTTTTAGAATCATTTTCAAGTAATTTCACTTCATTAAAATCACACTCACAGGTCAACAGATGCCAGGATTCTACTTACATCTTCTATTAAAGAAGGCAAAATGTTAGCTAACCTGCACTCAGTTGGTGTCTCACCATTATTTATAGATGCTACGAAGATTGAATAATGAATACTGGGCTAATAGCAAGTTTCTTACTTGTATTGATGAGCAGAGAGACCAGCGTGTCCATGTGCATAGATCCCTGAAAGTTGCCACCCAGATTGATCAGATTCTTAAGAAGGCACATGGTAAGTTACCATTTATTGGTAGAAAGATTGAGTTTTGGAACCATGAGGTCATGTTGCAACAACACAAAACTCTGGCGTGGCAGCGCTTGAGTACTGCGTATAGTTGTGGTCACCACATTACCAGAAACATGTGGAAGCGTTGGAAAGTGTTAAAAGGAGAATGACAAGATTGCTGCCTGGCATGGAGTGGAGGTCGTATGAGGAAAGGCTGAAAGCATTTTCGTTATAGAAAAGAAGGTTGAAATGTGACTTAATTGAGACATATAAGACAATCAGAGGGTTAGATAGGGTGGACAGTGACAACCTTTTTCCTCGAGTGGTAATGGCTGGCATGAAGGGACATAGCATTAAATTGAGTTGTGATCGATATCAGAAAGACGTCAGAGGTAGTTTCTTTATTCAGACAGTAGGAGGAATGCGGATCGGACAGCCAGCAACAATAGTAGATTCGCCAGATTTAAGGTCATTTAAGTACTCATTGGATAAACGTACGGATGAAAATGGAATAGTGTCGATAAGACGGGCTGCAGATTGGTTTCAGAGGTCGGCGTAACATCAATTGTCGAAGGGTCTAATCTGCGCTGTGAGGTTGTATGTTGTATGTTTTTTGTTCTTCATACCCAGGAGAAGATCTAGTTTTATTCCTTCTGTGGTGGGAAAATTTATGTATTCAGGAAGAAAATTTTATTTAACACAATTAACAAGTCCTGCACCCTCCAAACCTTTATCACTATCGTTGCACCAGTGAATGCATTGAACCACACAAATTAGTGGGCGGCACGGTGGCACAGTGGTTAGCACTGCTGCCTCGCAGCGCCAGAGACCCGGGTTCAATTCCCGACTCAGGCGACTGACTGTGTGGAGTTTGCACGTTCTCCCCGTGTCTGCGTGGGTTTCCTCTGGGGGCTCCGGTTTCCTCCCACAGTCCAAAGATGTGCAAGTCAGGTGAATTGGCCATGCTAAATTGCCCGTAGTGTTAGGTAAAGGGGTAAATGTAGGGGTATGGGGTTACGCTTCGGCGGGTCGGTGTGGACTTGTTGGGCCGAAGGGCCTGTTTCCACACTGTAAGTAATCTAAATTCGTACTCTTACAATTATTTTATTCTTAATTATATCTGCGATCTCTCGACATATTTCTTCCTCAATTTCTTATGAGGTTTGCGAGCTCCAGTGCACAAGTGCATCAAAATAATCATTCCCTATTTAATTCTTGGTACAATCCATACGTTTTCATTGAACGATTTTTCAGAAATCTATTTTCGTTAAACAGTTATATTTCCCTTAATCAAAATCATTACACTGTCGCCACATTCCCTCTTTTTCTATCCTTGCAATGACACCTGCGACCCGGTACATTTATGTCAATCCCTCATTAAAGTTTCTAAACCAATTACAACGTCCTAATTCCATGTTTCCAAACATGCCCTGAGTTCATTTGCCTGACTGATGTGAACACTTGAATTTAAGTAAATGCAGTTTTGTAGATTTTTTGTCAGATTCACTCCGTTCTCTTAATTGATGTTATCTGTCTTTAATAAGTAACGTAAGACTTTGAGTTCTAAATATATTCTTATGTATATTTCTATTTACTCTGCAACTTGTTGTATTTCACACCCACTCTTTAATTTGCCTCAGTCTTCCTTGGTAAAATTAGCAAATCCTTTGCTCCGTTTTTGTTTCCTTTCATACAGGTGTAACGTATTTTTTCATAACCTTTTCTTCCCCAGACGGGATCCCAATGATCGGAATACCGAATCGCTTAACATTGCACCAACTCCTCAGCCATTGATTTATCTCTTCGTGTTTTTATTCTTTTCCTCATTTGAGTTTGGAAAGCAGAGGAAACCAGAGGTTGATGCTTATGAGTTTCCGTTTCTAAATCTTCTACGGATCATCTTATATAACTGCGAAGCCTGAAACTTTTCCCTAACTGCCTTATTCCATTAACGCGAATAATAGCTTCTGGGATCGCACTTTCCCCTTCAACAATATAATTATTTTTTTGTCCTTTAATCCCGACACTAAGAAAGCAGCATACTATCTTAGATTTACTGACACTACCATAGTGTGTTGTGTCTGTATCCTTGGCAGTGGTATCCGCTCAAACAATTAGACATTTAAATTTTATTAAATCCCGACTAAAATACAATTCATTGTTCTTATCTGGCTATCTTTTCCTTTTTATTAATTCTCAGGGGCTACCCATTTCAACAGTACCTAAAACTGAGCATCTGTGTGAAAGAGACTTCAGAACTATATTCTTAGACTGATCCTGCTCTGTAGTCACATATCTAAATTTGCTAGCCATTTCATTCTCTGTCTGTTGTATACCCTCGATGTCATTGAATATGAAAAGAAGCTTTCAGTAGCATATTGTATGTAGACTAAGCTGACTTTCCTAACGAAAATATTTAATATGAAGCACGCAGAAAATTAAAACACAATAAATAAGAAATTCAAAAATATAATTCTGAAATAAAATTATTCACTGTGCAACCAAATTTTAAAGAAAAGACTTATTCTCAAGTGGTCCAGCAGACAATTTTCAAACATCTGTTAAACAGAAAAAACTCACTTGCAGACACATCCATGTGTGAGCCTCCACAAGAGCTCCCGAAATAGAGGGTTGTGTAGATAGACTGAATGGAATGAAGGTTTTTTTTCGTGTGTTTTGGGCTGCATTCATAATTATGTGCAATGTCTAGCTCTTAGGCAGAGCAGTTGCCATAACCAACTGTGCTGGCTCTAGATCGGAGGCTTTCTATGGTGTTTCCATAAAACTATGTAAGAGACATTGAGAATATGCTGACTTTCCCCAATTGCCTGGGGAATCAAGGCGTTGGTGTGCTTTATTGACTGTTGATTCGACCGGGATGGTCCAGCGTAAACGGTTGGTGATATTTACTGCAAGGACAAATATTCTTTGGAATTTCAGGATCAACGTTAAGTGACAGACTCTCCACGACTGAGACATTTTAAAAAAAGAAATATGACGCTGTGTTGCCTCAAATAATTGTATTTGTGGATTTGCTTCTGAATGAATTCATTATATAATATCGAGTATCAAGGACCTTTCGGACCTTTCGGATATAATTCCTAAACAATCTGGGGGAATGAAATGTCACATTGTCGCTGTCTGTTCTGTCAGAGATGTCTTGGAAATTTGAAAACACTTGTTGTTATTCTCAATCTCAGTAATCTGCTATCACATCTCAGCATGGACTGAATTTACTTTATTGTGTCATGTTGACTCCAGTCAGTTTAAGTTGACTGCGAAGTAAGGAGAAACATTTGGATTTGTTACAAACAAAAGGTGAAATTATGATTAAGAAAGCAGGGTTGAACAAGAAAACCTTGTTTGTCAATTGGAGCACGGAAGTCCAAATCTCCGACTTGCCAAAGAATTTAGTTCCTGCTTCTCTCTTTGGATGCATTCTACCAAATGCTCAACATTTAAGGTCATACTTCTATGTGTTATTGTCACACTTAATGTATCTTGGAAATAATTGTAAACCAGCATTTCGGCATGTCAAAAAGGTTCCTAACATTCTATGAGTTAGCTAGTTCACTATCCACGCTGTTCTCCATGAGCACTTGTCTTATTGTTAGCTTTATGTGCAGTACCGCAACAAACGTATTTGAAAATCCAATTATGTCTCAGCTAAAATTTTCCTATTTGTCCTGCTTGCCACCTTTACAATATAATCAACATGTTTGGCAGACATGAATTCCATGTCATGTTGCTGAGACAAAAATACTTGAATTTATTGTGGATTTCAATGTGCTCTATAAAGGGAAATTCAAGTAACAATTTTGTATAAAACATGTTTCTTTCGTTCCTATTTTGAATGAAATCATTCAGTCATAATTCCAAACATCAAAGTGCTTTTTTTTTATCCTTTTGGGGAGAGTAGAACATGCAGCAGTTGGAATGTTTATTTACAGACATGACATGATTTTAATTGGCCGAATCTTCATCCCACTATTTTGTAAATCAGCCGAACCTTGTGATTACAATAATAATATTAAACACTGCGCGGACTCAGATCCAGTTCAATAAACCTCTGCTGAATGCCTTCGAATGACTACCAATATATTTGCAAAAGAAAACTGCGAGAGACATCCGTTAGAGACAGATTGTGCTTTGGAGAGGAAAACCGAAAATCTCTGAAATGTGACTGAAACGTTGTCATACTAAACGTCATAACTTTGAAATTATATAGTTGATTTGGCGTTCTGAGAGCCGAAATTGTCTTTGCTGTCTATGACAGCGGTTCTTATCAGTAGCCTCTGAGCAAGTCCAACATGGAAAAGTAAGTTGCTTGCCCCAACTTTTCGACGCAGTCCTCCATCCGTGGAATTGGAAATTCATCAGCCTTTGTAATGGCGTTAACATTGCGAAATTCCACACATAACCATTGGGTGCCATCTGGCTTTGGCTCCATGAGTATGGCTGAGCTCAGTCACTGCAACTCACTTCGATTATGCCGTCTTGGAACATGCTTTATAACTCCTTCTGAACCTATGCCAACTTTTGAGGGTTAAACCCAACCAACTGCAAAATCCTTACCATACGTCCTCTACATGGTGTGTGCTAGATGATGCCATCTCTCTTGCGCTCCCAGCGATTTCAGATGGTACGCAGTCGATTTAAATTTTTTAATCCACAAGTTATTCATAACTGAGTTGAATAGTTTGGATGTGGATTTTGATCGTTGCTCTGACTGGATCTCTATTCGTAGTCTTTATCAAATAAAGAAAATCAAGCAATTCTTCAGCAATGGTATTGAATAATGGGATTGCCTCTAGAAATCTTCTCGACACAATCATTATTGTTAATAAATACTTATTTCCACCTTTGTTTGAGGTAGGGAACCTATAAAATCAGTCAATACTCTTGATAAAGTTTCATCAAATGCTGGAATAGCTGCTAAAGTACATTCCTGCCAGTGGTTTTCCCATTAGCTGACATGTATGACACGCCTTCTAAACTTCAATGACTTATTTGATTAGTCCAGATCAGTAAAAATGTGTTTGTATTTTAGTCTGTGTTTTCGTCATCCCTAAATGATCTCAAAGCAGTAGCTCATACGCCATTCGCAGCACATCTTTTCTGGACCCTATTAGCAAAACAATTTGAACAATCTGCATTTTTCTCATCTCCTTGAATGTGTGATGGCCTCCATTTCTTCATGAAGACATGATTTCTTAAGTAGTAACGCACAGGAATGCATTCAATTTCTTTCTTTCTTTGTGGATGCCTTTTGATATAAGTGTTTTAACTCCTCACCTTCCTGCTGTAATTCAATCAGCATCGGAGAGCTAAAGATGTTTGCATGTTTTCCGATTTACTCCTTCTCTGTTCCACTTACCTTATCACAGTGTATTTCAGGTGACACTCTTTCAGCTTCATATCTGTGCCTTTTGATCTGTCCTGATTCAGCTTATCCATTTGTGATCTTCTGATCTCACAGTTACGGAAAAGTCCTTAATAAACATTCTCCATGTCTTCAGTTGCCTGCATCTCCACTGCCTTTTCAACTACAGTAGGCAGCACGCCTACCCATGCATCACCCATATCATTTGCAAGGACAAATTGTATCCCTGAAGCTGAGAGTTTGTCGAGTACAAAACAAATTCTCCAATTGTCTGGATTGTCCAGTCTCACTTTGCATAAATGAGAACTTTTTGTCTCAGCATTAATTCCTGTTACCAGTACCTTCTCTGGCAATATTCTCACAGGAGTGTTCACCTCCGCGTCATTCAGCATTAGAGAGGATATTGTGTCCCTTAATATTGTAACCAACTTACCTATTACTCCTGCCTGTGTGAATTCACTTTACCCTTGCATGTCTATGTATAAACAGATCTTGCACTTCCCGCTAAAACAACCTTTGGTCATATTGTGTATCTTTGGCAGTTGTCTAACGTCCCTTGCGCTTTTTGTTACAAGTCCAACAAATCTTCCAGACTTGTCTGATTTTCCTACATGTGGCTTTCTCCTAGCCCACCAACACTGTGATTCTGCCTGGCCCACTATATTACAATAAAAACACCGGAGCTTTTTAACTTCTTTCTGCATCACAAGCGTTTGTTCTTTGCCCCGTTGTAAGTTATCCTCAAGACTTTTACTGAGATCTAGCTTTCCCTTTCCACAGAAGGATTCATCTTTGCTACAGGTTTCGAATCCCTTATGGACTGATAACCATCAGCCAATTAAGCAGCTAACCTTGCTGATTTGGCTCTCGGCTCTTCCACATGCGTTTGCACAACTTTGTCACTGAGCCGACCCTCCAAAAGGTTAACCTGACTATCCTTTTTGAAGTATATGTTTTTTGTATTCAAACACGCTCTCATTTTCTCTCTGTTGTGTTGCTATTTTTCTCTCTCGTCTGCTTTTAATCGTAATTCAAACTGTTTCTTATCTGCTGCCCTTTCCTTATCTCTTGCCTCTCAGTCAATCTGCTTCATTTGCAGATTCTATAGATTCTGAGTGTTTCTCGAGCAAATGCTGAACTGCTGCTGTAATTATCTCTCTTTTTCTCACAGACGCAGCCAATTACAATTACAGCTTCTCTGATAATTCTTGCAACTTGGTCTTCTTCACTTTGTGCAAATCCTGCAAGGTCACCGCATACACTCCCACAAAACTTTTGGCGACTGAAAGAACCATTCCTATCCCAATTTTTGTGTATCGAACCAAATCCTCATCCGATATAAAGACACTGACATCTACCACTCGCTGCGTAAAATCCTGCAAAGAGCCCCCAATCTGTCATGGACTCGGACAGACCATTCAAAACATTCTTAAGCAGGCAGCTCCAGATCATAAATTTGCAATTTGTTCTGGTAGGGTACAGGCAAAATCACCATGAGTAATCGAGCTAGGTTGACACCTTGATTTCAAAACAGAGAAAGAAAATCATAAAATTGCACAATGGAACAGAACGAAGAGAATAAAGAACCCCTACAGAACTCAATCTATCCAAATAGACTTAAGTATGCTCTTCCAAATATACATAACAGTCGCAATAAGCGAACTCCCTTTAAAAGAAACAGTATAAATGGAACACGTGCTTACAAGTTGGAGTTGAAGTGCAGAAAAGAGAGAGTTTCCTCACAGCTCCCTCTTGACCGTCCCAGTTCGAGACTGAACTAAAACTGCTCAGCTCAGCTGAAGAGCTGACCACTCCCCTTTTAGTATACATGTCACTTCCAAACAATGACCACTTTTCTGTGAAGACTCATCTGTTTATACATCAACAGATGACCTCTTAATATTCTTTTCATCTATGTACCAAACCAAGGTGATCGGAGCCCAGCGAAGGTGAAAGTAAGGACTGCAGATGCTGGAGGTCAGCGTCTGGATTAGAGTAGTGCTGGAAAAGCACAGCATGTTAAACAGCATCCAAGGAGCAGGAATATCGACGGTTCAGGCAAAAGCCCTTCATCGGGAAGGACTTCTGGATGAAGGGCATTTGCCTGAAACTTCGATTTTCCTGCTCCTCGGATGCTGCCTGACCTTCTGTGCTTTTCCAGCACCACTCTGATGGGAACCCGGCCCGTTTTTATGCGCTCTGAAAAATGAATCAAGGACAGAGTCTCATTGAGCCGAGGCACAACGTTTAGCGCTTAGATTTGAGACAGCAAACCTGATGCACGATGTTTGGCATGATCTGTCTGTATTGCTCGCAAAGCAACCCTTTTCACTGTACCTTGGTACATGTGTTAGCAATCAATCCACCAATATCTATAACGCAATATTCTGTATTCTGATCTATTTCCCTGATGTAAGGTATGATTTGCTTGGTATGCACGCAAAACATTGCCTTTCAACGGTATATCGGTTCATCTGACAATAATCAATCACATTAAGACAATTAAAATCGAATCAAATTAAATTGAATCAAGTAAGAAGAGAAGGAGAATTAATGTCATTCACCTGTGCTTGTGAAACTAAACGGGACAGCTCTACATTTTTCAATTATCTCCTGAACTGAAGGACGAAGTTCCATGTCCTGCTCCAGAAACATATCAGCGGTTATGACCTTGAAGTAAGCTTCACTTAAAACTGTTCCTCTTTGGACCTTCAAACGGAAAATAAATGGAACAGTTTAAATATTTCACATCTGCACTTGATAGATGGTTCAATGCATAATTGCACCCGCTTTGACACACGGGTCTAAGACGCGCTCACACTGCTTTAAAAACAGCCTTTCAAGTCTAGGTAGCAGCTACTGCTTTGGAGGCTTCGTTCGAACTGCATTCATAATGTACGAGATGCCTTCAGGGTTTCAAAATCGTATTATAGATGAAATCAAATTAACTTCACGTCAAATTGTCTTACAATTGTCACCGAAGTTGTGCAGACAGTGGTCTTGTGTTTCTTTTGGGTTTTCCACCTGCCTGATTGATCCTGATAATGAGACAATATGATGTCTAGTCTGTCCAATCTCTTAGACGGAGAAAAAATTGACTTTGTACGAGCATCCCATTCATTAGTTGAAAGAATAAACAAACGTGAAATAATTTGGTTAATTGCAGGTCAGATCAAGTTTATTGCATCCCATATCCAGTTTCTATCAAGGTCGAGCTAACGAGCAAATAATCTGAATTTTTCTCAACTTTTTTCGATGTCTACTCGAAAAATAACAACTGTAAGAGGAGCCAGTTTATTTTCATAAAAAAGCATGCTGGGCGAACGACGCTCCTAATCGTCGCAGCTGCAGATTCCTTCACTGGTAAATTGAGTATCATACATTAAAGGGATAAAAGAAATGTAAATATGTTTATCCCGAGTGAAGAAAATTGATATCAATGTTTCTTCCACGTTACTGTGTACTGAAGGCTGCTTGGGATGTTTAACATGATTTCTAGAGGCACAAAGGATGGGAGGCCAGATGTGATTTTTATTTCCTGAAAGACAGGCAGACAAACCTCATTATACTGAGTGTGGTACATTTTTTTAGGTTAGCATGTGCTTATTATAATTGGAATATTTGGAGAATTTCCACTCCGTCGAAGTACATTTAGGCAAAGATCTTTTAAAGCTAAAGACTGTCAAATGTTTGCTAAAGGTGATTAACGTGTCCAATCAAGCAACCTTCTTCTTCACGCCATGCAGTGCTTCATACTGTCCAGGTGGACATTGAATTGATGTGCTTGGGTTAAGATGTAAGTTCTGGGAAACAAAGACGCTCTGCTGAAACAAACCTTATGCAGCGAAATGCATAATTTTCAGAAGTGTTAAAAATTCACTATTAAATTCAATGATGTTCCTGACATTTTCTGTTACCAGCGGTATCCATCTCGATTTTCTAATAAAGGATTAATGGATTTGAAATGTTGAATTTGCTTTCGTCCCACAGAATTTGCCAGATATGCAGAGTTCCTCCACACATTCTACTTTCTTTCATATCTCCACATCCCCAGTTCTTTGATTGTTGCTGATTGGTAAGGTTATGCTGCTGTGAAATAAATACAGCAGACACATAGGCATTTCCAACAAATTGTTTCTTTTCAGCCAAAGTTGATAAATCAGACGACCCGTTACGCCAAACTTAGCCAAAGCACAATCTTGCATTCCAGCGAGTACCACTGCTTTTCTGAGACGCACAAAGACATTGAACTGGACTTAATCTGGACAAAACCAGTATTGTGCCCCATATAACTTCGTTCACTGGATTTTGATCAAATGATATCTCAGTTGGTTCACTCTTTCGAAATTGTATCTTGTAATTACTTTTTGGATTTTAAATGTTATATTGTTGTATTAATTTAAGCAGACCATTTCTTAAAGCAAAGAAATATGCAAATGCAGATGGCAGTGCTCTATATATTTATGAGAGTCATAAAAAAACGAATTAGCACTGTTATTTTATGAGCAGTTTTGTATGAATGGGAAAGGGAGGTGGGCAGAGCCTATAGCATGTACAAGAATTCACCCGTACGATTA
This sequence comes from Chiloscyllium plagiosum, assembly GCF_037043375.1. Taxonomy (NCBI): domain Eukaryota; kingdom Metazoa; phylum Chordata; class Chondrichthyes; order Orectolobiformes; family Hemiscylliidae; genus Chiloscyllium; species Chiloscyllium plagiosum. Next base: position 29,886,384 of record NW_028270179.1, read on the forward strand.
GAACTGAACGTAAATTATATATACCGTCGGTAACATTGTTGTTTTTTCTTGTTGATCGTGCATGTGAAAAGTGGCAATATCTGATAGCAGAATCTGTGTTTTCACAATCCAGTTAATCTGCCTGCAACTTACATCGTTTTCATAATTGTACTGGCTCGAAGTTCACCATCAATTTCATAACAAACCATTTCCGCTTAAATGTACATTGCAGATGATCCCTCAGTTAACCTGCGTTCCTATTTAGTCCATTATGAGAATAGTGAAATAATTTCATCGTGTCCAGCAGCGAGCGCCGTGTTTGCAATTCTTCTCAATGCTTACCAGATACAGTTCATGAGCATGTTCCTTTCTTCTCAAGCAATTCATTGAAACGGAAATATAGAGCACAGACAAACATTAAACGGGAAACGTGACGGTAATAATATCAACAATCAAGTGAGAACTTTCTGTTGTGTTACTGAACGCTATTCCGGTCGCCTTCAATTAATGTCTCCATAGTAACTGGCACACGCAATTTGATTTTCAGACGTTAGTTTAATAGGCTAAATTGAGGGTTGAGATTCAGGCCCTTTACCACTGGCGAGATATTACCAACACTTTCAAAAGGTGAGAATGAAACTACCTCAGACTGTCAAAATACCATGAAATCTTTGGAATATATTGCATGGCTGAGGGTTACTATGAGATGAGCCATTGAAGGAAGCCAAACAGAGATTAGAAAGGTTGAAACGTCGGATAAATAAGATGATTTAGGTTGTGTTCAGTGTTGGTTTTGGATCACTGAAGTCAAATTATGTTAATTAATTATAATATTTCAAGAAATACTTTATTCAACATCAAAGATTTTATTTCCCCATGTGCCCAACTGAATAAATAAGGGACTGCATAAATTATTCCATTCTCAGTTTGTGAGAAGATGTGTAGCTCGGGTGCTCGTTGTTGTGGTTCTCTTCGACGAGCTGGGAATTTGTGTTGCAGACATTTCTTCCCCTGTCGAGGTGACATCCTCAGTGCTTGGGAGCCTCCTGTGAAGCGCTTCTGTGAGGTTTCCTCCTGCATTTATAGTGATTTGTATCTGCTGCTTCCGGTTGTGAGTTCCAGCTGTCCGCTGCAGTGGCCGGTATATTGGGTTCAGGTCGATGTGCTTATTGATTGAATCTGTGCATGAGTGCCGTGCTTCTCGGAAATCCCTGGCTCTTCTGTGTTTGTCTTGTTCTATAATAGTGGTGTTGTCCCAGTCAAACTCATGATCCTTGTCATCTGAGTGTGTGGCTACTAAGGATAGCTGGTCATGTCGTTTCGTGGGTAGTTGGTGTTCATGGATGCGGATCGTTAGCTGTCTTCCTGTTTGACCTATGTAGAGTTTTGTGCAGTCCTTGCATGGGATTTTGTACACGACATTCGTTTTGCTCATGCTGGGTATCGGGTCCTTCGTCCTGGTGAGTTGTCTGAGAGTGGCTGTTGGTTTGTGTGCTGTTCTGAGTCCGAGTGGTCGTAGTAGTCTGGCTATCAGTTCAGAAATGTTTTTGATGTATGGTAGTGTGGCTAGTCCTTTGGGTTGTGGCATGTACTCATTCCGTTGTCTTTCCCTTAGACATCTGTTGATGAAAATGCCGAGGTATCCGTTTTTGGCGAATACATTATATAGGTGTTCTTCTTCCTCTTTGTGCATTTCTGGTGTACTGCAGTGTGTTGTGGCCCTTTTGGACAGTGTCTTGATGCAACGTCTTTTGTGTGTGTTGGGGTGGTTGCTTTCTTAGGTTAGGACTTGGTCTGTGTGTGGCTTTCCTGTATACCTTTGTGGTGAATTCTCCATTCGGTGTTCTCTGTACCATCACGCCCAGGAATAGGAATTGGTTGTCCTATTCTTTCTCTCTAGTGAATCGGATTCCTGTGAGTGTGGCGCTGATGATCCGGTGTGTGTTCTCTATTTCTGTGTTTTTAATGATTACATAGGTATCATCTACATATCTGACCCAGAGTTTGAGTTGAATTTGCGGGAAGATAGTTTGTTCTAACATTTGCATTACCGCTTCTGCTATCAGTCCAGAGATGGTTGAGCCCATGGGTGTGCCGTTGATTTGTTCATATATTTGGTTGCTGAATGTGAAGTGTGTTGTGAGGCACAGGTCCAGTAGTTTGAGTATGCAGTCTTTGTTGATAGGTTCCACGTCTTGTTGTCTGTTCTGTATGTCCAGCAGGTTGGCTATTGTTTCTCTGGCGAGGGTTGTGTCGATAGAGGTGAACAGTGCCGTTACATCGAATGAGACCATAGTTTCTCCTTGTCTATGTGTGTATTTCTGATGATGTCCAAGAATTCCTGTGTTGACTGTATAGAGTGTCTGGATCCGCTGATCAGGTGTTTCAGTTTCTGCTGTGGTTCTTTATCCAGTTTGTGTGATGGTGTCCCTGGAAGAGATACTAGGGTCTGAGTGTGATGTCTGGTTTGTGCACTTTAGTTAGTGGATAGAATCTGGGGGTGTTGTTGCTTTCAGGTTTCATTCTCTGTCGGTCAAACCTGGTTGTTTTGTCGGTTCCTCAGTGTGTTGTGTATCCTATTGGTGAGCTGTGGGGTGGGATAAAACTCCCTCTTTTGGTAGGTGTTGGTATCTGCAAGTAGTTGATGCGCTTTTTAGATGTACTCTGCTTTGTCCAGGATGACCGTCATTCTGCCTTTGTCTACTGGTAGTACGATTATGTTCTTATCGTTTCTTAGTGGTTTTCGTGCTTCCCTCTCCTTGCGGTTGAGGTTATGGGTTTGTCTTTTCCTTGTTAACCGGGGTACGATACTTTGTCTCCACCCCAACACACACAAAAGAAGTTGCATCAAAACACTGTTCAAAGGGGCCACAACACACTGCAGTACACCAGAACTGCCAAACGAGGAATAAGAGCACCTATACTGTTTCCACACTCTAATCTAATCTAATCTAATCTAATCTATACAATGTATTCGCCAAAAACGGATACCCCCGCAATTTCATCAACAGATGCCTAAGGGAAAGACAACGGAATGAGGACATGCCACAACCCAAAGGACTAGCCACAGTACCATACATTAAAAACATTTCTGAACTGACAGCCAGACTGCTGCGACCACTAAGACTCATAACAACACATAAACAAAAAGCCACTCTCAGACAACAACTCACCAGGACGAATGATCCGATGGTGACAATTTGTATGTAAAGTAAGACCATTGCAGTGTTTTACTGAGATAAGAAAATCAGGGAAAGACAATATACATATAAATGGCTGTGGAGTAAAAAAACAAACTGTAGTGTTGTGTTTGTCTTTGAGCGCAACAAGGAGTTGAAAACTGCAAGGAATACACAGTGCGATGGACAATTAAACGGTCAGATCATCTTGGACAACTCTATATGACTGATAGTTTGACAGGCTGGGGAAACAGATATTAACAAATAATATTGCAATACCTCAGGATAATAGAAGGTGCTTTGGAGCAATGATCTGCATCTCAAATGTGATCACTGCTCTAATCTAATGACAGAGTTCGACAAAATATAAAACCCCTGTGGTCAAACATTAACCTTCCCATTTTTCCTTATCAAGGTAGTACATTTCTGTTGTTTGACCAGCTTCGCTGTCTATACTCACCCTGAGTTACTTATTAAGGAGTCGGCTGAATTCTGAGGCCATCACATCAAGCCCCCGCTTCAAATGATCAGTTCCCAGCACAGCAAACATTCTTTTTCCGGTACTTCTGGAAAGTGATGGGGATGAACATTCTGCTGTGAAGATTCATTGCAAATATTGTGTGTGTTGATTTTTTAAAAAACTGATATTTACAGAGCGCCTACTAAACATTCCAAACCATTTTAAAGATTTTCCTTGTCGATAACGTAGAATTGAACGTCATGCCTTGCACAGTATCATACTGTAGACAATCATAAGACGATGACGAGAACACCAGTTTCACTCATTTTGGTTCAGGAAACACTGCACTGGGGTGAATTCCTCTGCTCCCGCTCTCCTTTCAGTTGAAGCCATTTGATTATTTGCAGCCTGAGAGGACAAGCTGGACCTTTGGATTAATACATGAATGCGTTACCAGTAGCTTCAGATTTTGGATTGCAGCACTGAGAATAATATGATATTTTCAGAAATTTTGAGAAGCATGTTTTGCTGGTCTGATGTACACTTCCGGATTATCTCAGAGAAGGCATATTTTCGGCTGCTAAAGACATTTTACAACTATCAATAATGATGGCTCTGCAAATTCTTCAGATAATCCAATATAATTTTCTTCTCTCTGGCCAAATCCCAGTTGGAGAATATGAGGATTGGAGATGTTAGAAACCCAGGGTCGAAAAGCACAGCAGGTCAGGCAACATCCAAGGAGGAGGAGGGACGATGTTTTCTGTATTGGCCAATCATCAACGTCCCAATATCAAGGCTGTGGTTATGATCAATCATCTCAAATGGCTGGTTATGCCATTCAAATGCCTGAACAGGATTTTGAAAGCCGACTTCTGTCATCTGAGATGGCATTATCATGGCGAATCATAACCAGGAGTGCAGGAGAACGTGGTGAATGATATATATTAAATGTATTCTGAAAAAAAAACACAATATTCCCCAATGTTCCAGCACCTGGCCCATATACGTCCAAACCCTTCCTATTCATATACTAATCCAGATGACTTTTAAATGTCATAAATGTGCCAGCTTCCACCAAGTCCCCTGGTAGCTCATTCCATACACGCCCATCCGCTGTGCGAAAAGGTTGTTCCTTAGTTCCTTTTATTTCTTTCTCCTCCCACAATGTACCAATGCCCTCTCGTTCTGGACTCCCCCAGAAAATATCTTAGCCATGTCCCTCTTGACTTTGTAAACATCTCCAAGATTACCGTCAGCCTTCAAAATTCCATGAAAACAGCATCAAACTTTTCAACCTCTCCATATTGCTCAAATCCTACAACCCTGGCAAGATCCTTGTCGATATTTTCTGAAAGTTTTCAAGTTTCATAAATTCCTTCCAATGCAAGGGGTCTCCGAATTTCACACAATATTACAAATGTGGCTTAAACAATGTCCTGTACAGCAGCAACATGAAATCCCACGTCGTATACTCAATGCTAAGTCCAATAAAGGAAAGCAAGCAAATCAGATTCTTCATTATCCTCTCTATCTGTGACTCCCCTTTCAAGGAACAGTGAACCTGCACTTCCAAGGTCTCTTTGTTCTGTAATCCTCCCCAGCACCTGACCATTAAGAGTATCAGTCCCGCTCTGATTTGCCTTTCTAAAATGCAAATAATCGGGAATGCAGAGAACAACAATATTTTCCGCAAACTAGAATCCCCTGAACTGAATTTCTAATCGATACTTATTACTTGTTTGTACAGGATGCTCGAAGGAAATGATTTGCAGACAGACCCATTCACCGACAGACCTCCCACTTCGTCTTCTGCATTTTCTCAAATTTGTCTTGTTTACAAGACCATCGTTTTTGTTTTTGTTTTGCTCCAATAATACAATACAAAATCTCACAAAAAGATAAATACTGCTTAAAGAAAGTGAGGAAATCATCTCTGGCACTGAAAAAGACCCTCAAAGCAATGGAGCTGCTTTTATGGAGACAGGCTTTGTACGTCCATGGTGAGTCCACATTTGGATTATAGTGCGCAGTTTTGTAGACCATTTCTCTGGAAGGATGCATTGGCTCTGGACCATGTTCAGAGGAAGTTCACAAGAATGGTACCAGAAATGTGCAGCTTATCATATGAGGAACGATTGAGGACTCTGGTTATACACTCGATGGAGTTCAGAAGAATGAGGGGATATCTAACTGAAACATGCAAAACACTGCATGGTCTGAAAAGAGCAGATTTTAGAAGATGTTTCCATTGATTAGACAGACGACGACCCGAGGACTCAATTTTAGAGTAACTGGAAACCGTTTTATAACAGAAGGAGAAACCTCTTTAACCAGAGACTGGTGAATCTATGGAATTCGTTGCCACAGAATGGTGTGGACGGCAGGTCACTGAGTATATTTAAGACGGATACAGTTAAGTTCTTCTGTGTCAAGGGGATGAAGTGTTTTCGGGTGAAAGCGGGAGAATGGGCTGGATAAACCTATCAGCTATGTTCGAGTAGTGGAACAGACTCGATAAGGATAAAGGCATAATTTCTGCTCATATGTCTTGGATAAACCTATCAGCTATGTTCGAGTAGTGGAACAGACTCGATAAGGATAAAGGCATAATTTCTGCTCATATGTCTTATGGTCTTTTGATTCTCTCCCATTCTCCCATTGTAACCGCTTCAGAAAAACAATGGGTGGATGACGCTTTAGCTGATCGTTAACTTCCAAAAATCTAAGAACACCAATAGCATGCAGCAACTGTAGAGATGTGAGGACAATGTGAAGAGATTCTATTCCCTGTCAACACTGGTATTTAATTACAGTCCCGTAAGACGATTAATCTGCTTGCAATTTGGGAAAGAGATCCCTGACCTGTCTGCCCTGTAGAATCACCAGCGTGATGATGCCACTGGAGAGAGGAAATTCACCTGCCCTGTGTGTAGAGAGCAAAGTCTGTCAATATTTCACTCTTTTATGACACCAGTGAGTTAATATTAGGTAGAAACCATCTGGCTACTTGGAGTATGGAAACATTTTCACTCAGTTCTCAAGTCTGCAGAAACATTGCATAATTCACACTGGGGGGATTTTGCATTTTCTATATCCCTGCTCCGTTCGTGGAAAAAGGATTCTTTCAGTCGTTAAAACAGCGGAAACGTGAGCAAATTCACTAAAGAATACAGGAACATCATCTTCCATAATTAGAAACAACATCCAAGTTAGACAGCGCATTACAGGCTCTCAACCTCTAACAGCTCGAAAAAAAGTGCAGAAGTTACATGTGATCTGTGAAAACCTGGGGTAAACGATCCTGCTTATATTAAGCCCACAACGCAGAAAGATTTATACCGTGCAGTAATCTGTGAAAATTCGAGAGTTCAGGAACTATTTGAATTCAGAATTAAGAGAATGTCTAACTAACTATTATTTACAACTCCTTCCTCTAACTTATCTTTTACGTTCCCCTTATACAGTAGGAGTCTAATAAAACCACCACATTAAAATTGACAAAACAATCAAGTTTTCAAAACAAGCCATGTGTCGAATCTTGCATTTGGATATTCCTGTGTCTTATTTTCGTTTCTAAGGCATCATGTTTCACAGGTCACAGACTGATAAAGTTACCTTTATGAGATCTATTTCTGAGCAATCTCTGCAAGCTGGTGATATGGCTGTTCTCTTCCCAACTGCTCACATTTCTCTTGTCTTATATTCCAAAGCATCGGATTGTGTTATTGGTTTTTAAGATGGTCAATATACTAACTTCAAACATGTCTGGAATGTGTTTATTTCTGATGGATAATTTCAACTGATTGACAAATTTCGAATCTTTTATGATCGCCAGGCAACCAGCTACCCTGGTACAGTACACCCACATCTTCATAATAGAACATCGCCACATGCAAAAGTGTTTGCACGTAGCACATCATCCTCAATTGGAACTATACTGGTTCCTATTTTCTTCCGTCACTAGCTCAAAACCACAAATGTTGTGGAGGGCTTTCATTCTCAGCCCAAAAGTAAACAACCCCTGCAAAAACCCCTACATTTTCAAGATGCAGGAATGTTGGCATGAAAACGGCTATCATTTTCAAATACAACCAAAAATACTTTTCAGGAGCATTTAAACTGACAGGAGCAGAGAAAGCAAGAACAGGAATATGCCGTAGCCCTACTCCCCATTCATTATGTTTGTAGCTGATCCTCTGCCCCAAAACGATATTTCCATTTTCTCTCAATACCCCGTGATGCCTTTTATCTCTAAAACAATTATCTCTCTCCTTCCTGAATATATGCAGTGGCTTGAGTCCACAGCCTTCAGTGGTTAAGAATTCCACAGGTTGACCAACCGTCTGAGTGATGAAAGTTCTCTTCACCTCCGTTAAAAATGCCACAGCCCAAATCCTTAGTCCGTGATCTTTGGTTTGTGACTGCCCTACACGGGCAACATCCTCCCTGCAACAAGTCTGTTCTTCAGCCGTTAGAATTGGAGACGTTTTAATCAGCACCCCGGCCTCCAATTCTTCTCAATGCATCCCCAGATGAACCAGCCTCTTTTAATGTGACAGTTCTAACAGCCTCGAATCAGTCCAATCAATTTCCGTTGTACTCATTCCGCAGCAAGCACACCATCCGTTAGATAGCGATACACAAACTGCACAGAATCATCATTGTCTGGACTCACCAAGGCTGCTGCATCACTGCAGTATAGCAAAGAACAAATAAAATTATTCCAGAGAAACACAATCCAGATCCTCTATTTAAATCTGTCACCTATTTTCCTAGGATCTGTATCCATTTGTTCCCTACCCATTCATGTATCTGTCTATATACTCATTAAACAATGTTATCGTACTGACCTCTACCACCTCAACTAGCAACTTGCTCCATCCAACCACCACGCTCTGTGAAAAGAAAATTACATGTGTATCTCCCTTGCGCTTTCCCCCCCTCATTTTAAAACCGTAACCCTTGTAATTGACTCCAGCACACTGGTTAAAATCTTGCCAGCAACTGTGTCGATAGCGCACATGTTTTTTCAGACATAAATCAAGTTCCTCTCCATCTCTCTCATCAAAATAGTCCTAAACTACTCCACCTCTCTTCATCTCTTGCGCTCTTCATCCAAGGCAACATAATAGTGAACCTCCTCTGCACCCTCTCCAAATTAACCACATCCTGTTGGAAATGTTGTGATCAGAAATTTATGCGGTATTCTAAATGTGGAACTACGAATGTCTTGTACAACTTTATCATGACCTCCCAACACTTGCACTCAATACACCATCCGATGAAGGGGAGCATGCCATTTGCTTCCTTGACCACTCTAGAATCATAGAATCCCTGCCGTGAAGAAACAAGTCCTTTGGCCCAAGAAGTCCACACTGATCCTTCGAAGAGTAACACATCCACACACATTCCGCCATTCTTCTCCTCCACCCTTAAGCTGTCTAATACATGTAAACTACATGAGGACTTTGGGCAATTTATCATTATCAATTTACCTACCTACACTTATTTAGATTGTGGGAGGAAATCGGAGCACCCGCAGCAAACCCATGCAGACAAGGGGAGAATGTGCAAACCCCCCACAGACAGTTGGCTGAGGCTGGACTCGAACCCAGGTCCCCAGCGCTGTGAGACTGCAGTGCGAAGCACTGAGCCACTGTGCTGTCCTCTATCGATCTGCATTACCACCTTCAGGGTATAAAGTACCTTTACACCCAGATATTTCGGTGCATCAATTTTCACGAGGACTTTTCCATTTGACGTATTATTCAATCTTGAATTGGATCTTTCAAATTACATCACGTCACAGTTGCCGGATTGAACGCCATCTGCTATATCTCCACCGATTCAAAGTTTGTGAGAAGATTTGTAGCTCGGGTGCTCGTTGCTGTGGTTCTGTTCGCCGAGCTGGAAGTTTTTGTTGCAAACTTTTCGTCCCCTGTCTAGGTGACATCCTCAGTGCTTGGGAGCCTCCTGTGAAGCGCTTCTGTGGTGTTTCCTCCGGCATTTATAGTGGCCTGTCCCTTCCGCTTCCGGTTGTCAGTTTCAGCTGTCCGCTGTAGTGGCTGGTATATTGGGTCCAGGTCTATATGTTTGTTGATGGAGTTTGTGGATGAGTGCCAAGCTTCTAGGAATTCCCTGGCTGTTCTTTGTTTCGCTTGCCCTATAATGGTAGTGTTGTCCCAGTGAAATTCATGTTGCTTGTCGCCTGCGTGTGTCGCTACTAGGGATAGCTGGTCGTGTCGTTTCGTGGCTAGTTGATGTTCGTGGATGCGGATCGTTAGCTGTCTTCCTGTTTGTCCTATATAGTGTTTTGTGCAGTCCTTGCATGGGATTTTGTACACTACGTTAGTTTTGCTCATGCTGGGTATCGGGTCCTTCGTTTTGGTGAGTTGTTGTCTGAGAGTGGCTGTTGGTTTGTGTGCTGTTCTCTGGCTGTCATTTCAGAGATGTTCTTGATGTATGGCAGTGTGGCTAGTCCTTTGGGTTGCGGCATGTCCTCGTTCTGTTGTCTTTCCCTTAGGTATCTGTTGATGAAATCGCGAGGATATCCGTTTTTTGCGAATACCTTGTATAGGTGTTCCTCTTCCTTTTTTGCAGTTCTGGTGTGCTACAGTGTGTTGTGGCCCTTTTGAACAGTGTCTCGATGCAACTTCGTTTGTGTGTGTTGGGGTGGTTGCTTTCATAGTTCAGGACTTGGTCTGCCTGTGTGGCTTTCCTGTGTACCTTACTGGTGAATTCTCCGTTTGGTGTTCTATTGTACTATCACGTCTAGGAATGGGAGTTGGTTGTCCTTTTCTTCCTCTCTCGTGAATCGGAATCCTGTGAGTGTGGAGTTGATGATCCGGTGTGTATTCTCTATTTCCGTGTTTTTAATGATTACAAAGGTGTCATCAACGTATCTGACCCAGAGTGTGGGTTGAATTTGTGGTAAGACTGTTTGTTCTAACCTTTGCATTACTGCTTCTGCTATGAGTCCCGAGATCGGTGAACCCATGGTTGTTCCGTTGATTTGTTCGTATATCTGGTTGTTGAATGTGAAGAGTGTTGTGAGGCACAAGTCCAGTAGTTTAAGTATGCCGTCTTTGTTGATGGGTTCAACGTCCTGCTGTCTGTTATGTCTGTTCAACAGGTTGGCTATTGTTTCCCTGGCTAGGGCTTTGTCAATAGACGTGAATAGTGCCGTTACGTCGAATGAGACCATGGTTTCTTCCTTGTCTATGTGTATATTTCTGATGATGTCCAAGAATTCCTGTGTTGATTGTATTGAGTGTCTGGACCGAACTCTTCCCTCTGTCTGTATTCTGTTACGTTCCCTGACAGTCCCCTTCACGATCTTCCACTCCACTGAAGTAGTGCAAGCTGCAAACTTGCTAATCATATCACCTATCGCTTCCTCCACATCTCTTTTCTGTACCACAGAGAATAGTAGTACCAACACGGATCCCTGTAAAACATCACTGTTCACAGTTCTCCATTTTGAGAATCTACCTTCCACTATTTTCTGTATCCTGTTGCTCAGCCAGATCTCTATATATCCAGCTAGCACGCCCTGGAAACCATGCGACTTCAACTTCCTCCATTAATCTAACATGGCGACCCTGCTCAAATGACTTACTGAGGTCCACGTATATGACATCGACAGCCCTTCCCTCATCAATCAACCTTTTCACTTCCTGAAAAAAATCCCTACTCCTGAGCTCCAATCCGACTGCAGTAAATGTCCATGTATCATTTGCCTTGGGGATTGATTGCTGCAGCTGCCCTGTTTCCCTGGACTGGTTCACAAGCTTAGCAAGATTAATGGCATGTGAGTAGATTCAAGGAGATCTTGGCAGGCATGAAATGGACAGATACACCGCAGCTCACTAAAACACTGAGAAAGGTGCAGTGATTCGTTACTCATGAAGGTCTGAGAAGTGGCAGAATAAACTGAATGATAAATTGTTAAAACTGGAGTATGGACAGAGAGACCTGGACTTTCGTCGCATTAGCGATTTTTAAAAATCTGTAAAGGCCTGAGAATTTTTCAGTGATATTTACATTTGCCAAGTTTAAAAGTTTGGAAAATTACGTTGTACTTAAAATTTAATGTGTTGATGTTATTCAGGGAGCTATTCAGCACTGTGAGTCCTCACATTCCTCCCTTTCAATCCTTGCTAGTTGCTTCTACCCCCAGTCCTTCTCTCTCTCTGTGCTTGTTTCTGTGCTCCAGTCTGTGTCTCACACTGTCCCCATGTCTGACATTCCGCTTACCGTAAACTATAACATGGTAATATTAAGGAAGAACATGCACCACATTAAGCATGCACTAGTTTGCTGTGTCCTGGAGCGTTTAGGATTTGCTGGTGGACAGCAAACATGTTTACATAAAACATAGAACATAGAACAATACAGCGCAGAACAGGGCCTTCGACCCTCAATGTTACACCGACATGTGATGTAATCTATGCTCATCCCCCCTATCATACCCCATCATCATCCATGTGCTTATCTAAGGCCTGTTTAAAACTTCATCATTTGGCTGAGTAAACTACATTGGCAGGCAAGGTATTCCACGGCCTGACCACTCTGAGTACAGAACCTGCCTCTGACATCTTTCTGAAATCTTTAACCCCTCAAATTGCAAGCTGACATCATTTGACTGGAAAAAAAAAAACTTTCACGGTCGATCCCTGCTAATCCACTGATGATCTTGTATCTCTCTATCAAATCCCCTCTTACCCTTCTTCTTTCCAATGAGAAGAGATGCAAGTCTCTCAGACAATTCTCATAAGACCTACCCCCAGACTAGGTAACATCCTGGTAAATCTCCTTAGCACCTTTTCCAATGCTTCCACACCCTTCCTGGAATGGGGCGACCAGAACCGTACTCAACGTTCCAAGTGAAGCCGCACGAGAGTTTTGTATAGTTTCAGCATGACATTAAAGCTCCGCATCTCAATCCCTCTACCAATAAAGCCTGAAACACCGTATGTGTTCTTGATAGCACTGTCAATCTGGGTGGGAAATTTCAGGGATCTTTATACATGGACTCCAAGATCCCTTTGCATATCCACATTAACAAGAATCTTTCCATTGACCTAGTTTTCTGCCTTCTTGTTATTCATCCCAAGTGATTCACCTCACATTTAGCCGCATTGAACTTTATTTGCCAATTCTCAGCCCAGTTCTGCAGTTTATCCAAGTCCCCCTGCAACCTGCAAAATTCTTCCACACTGTCCACTACTCAACAGCCTTTAGTGTTATCTGCAAACTTACTAACCCATCCACCTATGCCTGCGTCTAAGTCATTTATAAAAAATAACAAACAACATTGGTCCCAAAACAATCCTATGTCATACCCCACTAATGCATAGACTTCAGGCTGAATATTTCACATCAACTACAACTTGCTGCGTTTTTTCAAAATCCAGTTTCCAATCCAAACTGCCAAATTACCCTCAGTCCCATGCCTCTGCATTTCCTCGAACTCAGTGATTTATTTCCAGCTTTGTGAGCTGGTACTCCTGGTGGTTTCTTGAAGCGTCTCTGTTAAAGTCACAGCCATTTACAAACACTGTCAATTATTTTGCCAAATGGAACAAGTGCAATGCCCCTACGTTCACTGACAAGACCCATGTTGGTTGGAAAAGAAAGTGTGAGGGCGACCGAAGAGGCTGCAACTTGCTGTAGACATGTTCACTTATTGGAAACGTAAATGTCAAATCGAATAGTGTGAACAGACATCCCTGTGCAGCAGCGATTTCCAAATGAACTCAGAGACAGATTAAAAGTCTCTTTCCATGCTGAGTCCAAACTTCCAGACCCATAAAGGGGTATCCATGACAGATGGCAGTTTTCAGAATGGATATTATGAAGTTGCAAAACGAAAGTACTGAGAGTACAGTTCATCACATCTAATCATAGCGTCTATGTTGCAGAAAATGTCATACGAATTATATTGAAAGAATTCGGAGATGGAGTATCAAATGGTGAAATATGATTCATGTTTGTAGAAAGAATAGACAAAAAATGAATGTTTCTGTTAAAAATAAGGTGAGAGTATTGAACATTATTGCCCAGAAGGATTAATGTTGTCACAAATTTACATGACGGTGGAGGAAGCGTGGAGATGCCAACAGATTGTATCAGGTACATAAGGATGTCTTGTTAGGAATCTCTCGAGTTGAGATTTTCCCCACTATTGAGTATCCTTTGAGAGAGTCTCGCTCTCACAGTCTCTCTGTGACACTGTCTGCATGCAGTCACACTCATACGTGTGCATTATTACACACACACCATCACCCACAGTCAATCAATCTCACACATAATTTTCACGCACTCAGAGCACTCTCTCAGTCAAAAACAAACAATGACGAACTCCCTTAAACTCTCTCCCTCTCTTTCTCCCTTTCTCACACACATGCACGCATTTACGGATTAGCATTCTTAAACACACACATAGACACTGTCTCTAACACACAGAGACACTAAAAAAGCATCTCCCACACACATTATCCTTCAAACTTTGTCACACAGTCACATGCTCTCTGTCTCACACTTTGTCCCTCGCACTCTCTCACGCACTCCCCCTCACACATTCCCCCTGACACTTTGTTCTCGATGTGCCTCTCTTACTTGTTCAGAGACAAACTGAATTGCGCACAGACACACAGATACCCTCCACAGACACAATGACTCCCTCGGAGAGAGTATGACTCCCTCACAATCATTCAGAAATTATCGACAACTCACTGACTGCACCAACATCGCACGGAGTCCCTCTCAGATACATTGCATCTCTCACAGTTATGTTACACTGAATTCCTCACAATCACACTGACTCCCTCACAGTCATGCTGATTCCCTCACAGGAACACCGACTCCTCGGAAAAGCACTGACACTCTCACAGGCACACCGACATTATTGCAGATGCACTGACTCCCTCACAGTCACGCTGACGTTACCGCCAACACACTGACTCCCTCGCAGACAAACTGACTCCCTCAATGTCACTTCCTCACTATCTCACTGATTCTGACACAGTCTCACTCCCTCACAATTTCACTGTTTCCTCACTGTCATAATGATTTTCTCGCTGTCACCCTGATTACGTTGCTCCCACTCTCATTCCCTCACAGTGTCGCCACTTCCACACTGTCACACTCACTCCTCCACTGTTGCTCTCAACCCCCACTGTCAAACTGGCTCCTTCAGTGTTGCACTCACTCACAGCCTTATTCACTCACACAGTCTCACTGATTCCAACATTCCATGCTGAATCCCACACAGTCTTACTCACTCCGTCACTCTGCCTCCTCTACTGTCAGACATCCTCGCTCAATTTCACAGTCACTCCGTCATTCTCACTCACACTCTCACAGTATCAGTCACTCCTTCAGTCTCAGTCACTCCCTCCATTTCGCACTGAATATCGCACTCTCCAGCTCAGTTCCTTTCAGTCATACTCTATCCCTCAATGTCTCACTGTCACGTCCTCTCCCTAAATTGGACCGAAAGCTCCAGGCATTCTTTTATTGGCAATTCTGCTTCCTTTTAAATGCAGAACATTTGAAGCAAATGTGCTTTTTTTTTGATAAAATTGTGTTTTCTGCATAAAACAAGGCGGAGACGAGGTAAATTCTAAGACAGATCCTGAACAAGGTCCACACCTATTATTCAGTGGATGACCTCAAATGTCACGTTTTGGACATGTATGTCGCTCTGTCTGTTTGAAGCTTGAGAAATAAGCAGGACCTGCTGAAACGTCTAATTCTCTCAGAGCAGTAACTTCAAACATATTCAGGAATGTTTATCTTCGTCAATCGAAACTTCCACATTATTTCGAACAGAGTCCTACAGATCCTGCTTCTCCATTTCAGACTGATATCTTTGCAAGGCAGGAATTTCTGAATGAAAACACCTTTTGTCACATTTGCCTCTCACGTGTGCTGTCAGATTTACACAACCAAACTGAAGTCTTCCCTGTTCCTTCACCCAGTTTAAATCTTTAATATTGAGTTTATATTGTCCCTTCTAATTCTAAAATCCAGAACCAGTTCACATCGCGCTTAGATTCATCTGTCGGAGGCTGAGAGACATAGGACGAGTAATTAGAAGGTGTCAGTCAACTATTTAAAGATTGGTCACAGCAGCCATTTTTATGGTAGCACAACACTGATATCAGAGGAAAATAGAAGATAGGAGCAGGAGGAGGCAATACGGCCTTTCCAACTGTCACCGTTATTCATCACGTCCGTGACTGATCTTCCAGCTCAATAGCCTGACCCTTCATTTCTACCCAGAACCTTTCATCCCAAATGCACTAAGTTCTACACCTAACCGTCCCTTGAAAACATACACTGTTCTGGCATCAAATACTTCCTGTGATAATGAATTCCAGAGGCCCATCATTATTTGGGTGACGAAATGCCTCCTCATCTCGATTGTAAATGTCTCACCTCGAATCCTCAGGCAGTAAACCCTGGATCTGGACATATGCACCATTAGGAACAGCCTCCCTGCATCTGCCCTGTCTAGTCATGTTAGAAACTTTATAAGACTTTATGATACCCTCCCTCACTCACTGAACTCCAGTGAAAGTAATCCTAACCTGACCAATCTCTCTACATACTTCATTCCAACGTGCCTTGAAACAGCCCGATAAACCGAGTCTCACTCATCTTATAAACAGGGAAAGGCAAGAAAGAATGTGGACTTGGGAGTCCTTGCTCAAGTCAGTTCAATGTTGATCAACGAGAATGGTGGATGGTAGCAAATATTCAATGGCAAGGCAGTAAAATGACACAAACCCACGGTTGCATTATTTAAGGATGGGATAGAATTGAAGTTTTGAGGCAGTAATACAAAGCACTGGGATAGATAAAAAAGTTTCTTGCTGTTTTTGGATGTAAGGCTAGAATCATCATCTAAATATCTAACAATGCTCTGAAACATATCAAGGCTAAAATGAAGGAACAACGCCTTGAATTTCTGTACATGTGTGGATAACAGTGAGGATGGTAGAATTTCTCACCAAAGGGCAGCATTGAGTCAGGGTCTTTTTTTTCCAACTATCTGGGAATGATGGTCTTTGTGGAGTTATCTCACCCAAAGCCTATTCTGTTCTGCGAGCAATGCCCGGTCACACTATCCCTCCAATCCTCTGGGAATGGACCTTTAACCTACCACATAACTAGTCCGATATCAATGGCCTCCTACTCCACCCCATCTCACTTGCCATAGCAACAGTCAGTTGTCCCACACACATTGTTCCCCTAGCAACGGTCTGGAACCATACCCCTCTGTTCCCACAGCAGCATAATAGTCACATACAAAATCTGTTCCCTCAGAATTGGCCTGTGTAGCATCTGTCCTCTGTTCCTTATCAATGATCAATGGTTCCACTCGCTTACTTTCCCCAAGGAAAGGTCAGTAGTCCAACGCGACTCGGTTCTCAGGATATATACCTGCAGACCCTTCCGATTCTACTTAATGAGCAATAGACTGTGGCCTATTCTCAACCTTTTCCCAAGCAGAGGCCTGCAGCACCACAGCCTGTACAGTCGGCTCTGATTCCACCCACACTTCCTCCTTCAGAAATGATTGTGGCAATGCACCCACACTATTCCAAAGCAAAGCCTTTGAAACCACCTGACCCACCTTTCTCATAGCATCAGTGTGTGACCCCGCAAACACAGTGTTCCTCTGGACACAGAAGGAGGCTTAAACGACGACCGTTTCGCTTAACAATGGTTTCCAGCCAAACACCCTCTCTGTTCCCTGAGCAAAGGCTTGCTGCAATGTTTCCACGCTGCTCCCCCAGCAACAGACTGCATTTTCACGCGCACTCTCTTCCCCTAGCAACGGACTGTGGACCTACCCACAACCTGTTCTTGAAACACCAGTCAGTGATTCTGCATCTAATCTTCTCTCTTAGCAAAGACTGCTGGATCCATCACCTTACTATTCCTTTTGTGGTAATATGTCCATTTCGACTGCCGAGCAACTAGCAATTGTTGCACCGCTACTCTTATCCCACATGAACACCCAACGTCATCAACCCCCTCTGTTATCCTTTGCAATGTTTATGCTCTCACTACCTTGCTTTCCTGTCTGCAATGGCCTGAGAATCGTACCTGATCTGTTCCCTTAACAAAGGCCTGTGAACCATTCCTCATTCTATTCACCCACCTTTTCCCAACCCTTTCTCCAAGCAACGGTTTTGTGCACATAGCCACTCTGCCCCCCAGCAAAGGACAGTGTTCGAACACCAATTATTTTCC
Organism: Chiloscyllium plagiosum; assembly: GCF_037043375.1. NCBI lineage: Eukaryota > Metazoa > Chordata > Chondrichthyes > Orectolobiformes > Hemiscylliidae > Chiloscyllium > Chiloscyllium plagiosum. The sequence goes on from NW_028270179.1 coordinate 29,904,273, forward strand.
CCTGGCAACGGAATGTAGGCCCATCCCACACACTTCCAAAGACAACATCCGTCAGCCCCACCACCATACTGTTTCTCTGACAAGGGTTCATGATCCTACACCTTCTTTTCTTTCCCTTATAACTGGCTGCTGGACCACCACTGCCCTGTTGCATTAAAAACAGGCTTTGTCCACTTCCACATAATTTTCCCACGGAACAGTCCATTGTCAAAACCATCCCCGTGAACACCTTCGAAAACCAAGTTGTTCCACATATATATTTTTCCCATAACAATTGCATCCCTAATTTGAGCACGTTCCTGCTGTATTCACCGAGCAACCGCCTCTGAAAACATCTTCACTCTAACCCAGTAGACACTGGGTGAACTCATAACCATTCTGTTTCCTCAGCCACAAAAAGTAGTTGCACACAATGTGTTCCATTCACAGGAATATTGTCCGACGCTCACCTTTTGACCAAGTCACAGCCATTGCTCTCACATACAGAGTCCACGAGCAATTGCATTTTGCCGAAACCCCACACTCTGTATGTGCATCCCGTTCTGTTCCCCAAACAACAGATTGCAAACGTAAACGCACTCTTTTTCTCCAGCAACAGAAGCTAAGAGGGAGTTGGAGGTAGACAGGACTTGAAAGGTACAGGGAGAGCAAGACGAAGGAACAGTGAAGAAGAATGGGAGAGGGAAATACAGTGAAAAGCAATTACATAATAGGAGGTGCAGTGAGTAGAAATCAGAGAAATTGTGAGAATGGGAGAAAGATATGAATGGAGGGGAACAGAGAGAAAGTTGAATTCTGCTGAGGCCAGGACGGGGTGTTTAACACAGAGGTGAAAACAAGGACATAATGACTTAAACAGAATTCTTGTGTCCCATCCGGTTCCATCCCCTTCTCGGCTGACAAGGACATGGGTTAGAATCTCCAGCTCAGCTTCTTCAAAGCAAAGACAAACTCTACTGCTTGACACTTTTTAATGAACGTTTTAATCAGTTACGCATTGAAGTTATGGATACAGTCAGGTGAGAGCA